>NW_015386150.1:592865-638565 GCF_001527695.2 Protobothrops mucrosquamatus | reverse complement strand
CCTGGTCACGGCCGACAAATGATCTTCCAGTGTCAGCCGTGGATCCAGGAGGACACCCAAGTTGCGTGCCCTCTCTGAGGGGGCCAAAGTTTCGCCCCCTATAGACAGCGATGGAATCAGCTGACTATGCCGGGGCGCCGGCAACCACAGCCACTCGGTCTTGGAAGGGTTGAGTCTGAGTCTGTTCCTCCCCATCCAGGCTATTCTCCAAAGCACCTGAAGGCAGGACAAGAAGCAACGGATGGAAACTAACCAAAGAGAGAAGCAACCTAGAACTAAAGAGAAACTTCCTGACAGTTAGAACAATTAACCAGTGGAACAACCTGCCTCCAGAAGCGGTGAATGCTCCAACACTGGAAGTTTTTAAGAAGAGACTGGACAGCCATTTGTCTGAAATGGTATAGGGTTTCCTGCCTGAGCAGGGGGTTAGACTAGATGACCTCCAAGGTCCCTTCCAACTTTGTTATTATATGTCCAGTTGGGAGTGAATCTAAGGGGTAATTGCTCATCACTATTTCTTAGCTGAGGGAGCCAATATTGTCTGAAGATATTTCCAAGGTCATGTGGCCTACATGACTATACATCAAGGTGCGCGGAATGCTGTTACCTTCCCACTGAAGTGGTACCTATTTATCTACTTGTCTTTGCATGCTTTCTGCTATGTGGGCAGCAGCTGGAGCAAGAATGGGAGCTCACCCTTTCGTGTGGCACTCTGGTCTTGAACAGCCAACCTTCTGGTTGACAAGCTCGGGGTCTTAACTGCTAGGCTACCATGAGCCTTTATTTTTTAACTTAAACTGGGATCTAATTCCCTGCAACTTAAGACCATTTTTGTTGCTTTTGGGCGGAGAATGACAGAAGATTTATGGGATCAAGATCTCTTGACCTTCTTCTATGTATGTTCATTTTAAGTACTTGAAAATACTATCATATCCCCCTCTTAAAGCTGAACATCAAGTCTCTGATTATAAAACTAAGTTTTTTTTGTCTGTGCACATCCCAGGTGGAAGCGCAGCCACAGGAGAATGTCCTGAACATTATATGTATTCTCCACACAGGAGGGGCCAATAAAGCCAAGAGGCTACAGGTGTTCAGCAGAGTCCTTTATGTGCCTTCCTTCCCAGAATCAATGTAGTAGATCACCGATTCCAAGGAAGGCAGGTGCATAAGAATTTCTAAGCAAATCCATCCATTAGAAATGAATTCTCTGGATCTATGAAATTTGTTGTTAAAATGTGGCTGTTGTAGTTCATCTCTCATGCTTTCCCTTTGGGGCTTTATTAAATGTAATGTTTAAAAATATCTTTATAAGGAAGCAAGGATTCTCATGCTTGTTTGAGATCCCTTCAGATGGCAACTCGTCTTGGTTCAGCCAAACACTAGCAGGTATGATTAGTGCTTGATGGAAGAATACCATGAAATTTTAAAGCTGTAGGCTAGGCTGAGATTCAAAAAAAACCACAACAGCAGAAGGCAACAGGATAGGAAAAATGTAAGACGGTTGTCTAACATGGGGGAAATGTGGCTTGAAGTAGTACATGTGAAAGGGCTCTGGATGTCACAATGATGCAGCTAAGAAAGCAAATATGGTCTTGGAGTACCTTAATAGGAGCCGAGAATCCAGATTATTGAAAGTAATTCTTATACTCTACTCTGCCCTGGTCAACCCCTATTTGGAGAATTATGTCCAGTTTGGGGCACCATCATTCAAAAAGGATAGTGACAAACTGAAGCAAGATCTGAGAAGGATTATCAAGATGAAGTGCAGTAAGCCCTGAAACTCTATGAGTAGTAACTATTGTTCAAGCTCTTTAAAGAATAGTTAAAGGATCTGGGTATATTTGGCCTAGAGACCTGGCCCATAGAATTGCCAAGAGTTGGACAGGACTGAATGGATAACATCATCATCACATCTGGCCTACAAAAGACATGACTGAAGAGAGGTAGAGAGTTGTCTTCAAATGTCACATAAAAGGGGGAGAAGAGGGAGGGCCAACAGTGTAAGGAAGGCAGTCAGGAGAAACTTTCTAACTATTGCATCAGTCAACTGTCCTTCTCGGAAATGCTGTAGTGGACCTGCACCCAGAGGGAGATTTGGATTAAATGACTTCTAAGATCCTTCCATTTTGTCTCCTAAAGCAATTACGCATCATAAACGCAAGGAATCAGGTAATAATAAAACCGATTGTAAAGCACCTGCTTATCTCAGCCCGAATGGGTTCCAGATTCAGTTTCCTTTCCCACAATCAGGAAATTCCACCGAAGACGGAATACGAAGCAACACCACGGGGCTAATGAATGAATGAATGAATAGCCTGTTTTGCGCTGCTTCCCGAATTGGGGAACCAGAAGCGAAAAGGCGGCAGAGCAGACGCGCCCCCCTTCCCACATTTCTCCTCGGATCGTCCTTTGCAACGCTCCGTTTTTCTCCCACCAAAAGATCCAGCGGGGGATCTTGCAAGAGGCCGGACCCAGGTGGCAGCCGCGGAGGCCTCCCGCTCCTTCCTCTCGCGTGGAAACGAAGCGGCCGTGGGGCGCGTTCCCGGGCTGGCTGGGAACGCTGGCACTTATATAAAGGTTTTCCTTTCGCTTCCCGGTTCTCCCGCTTTGCATTTGCTCCGGGGTCGGTTCCGGGTGCCCTAAGCATCGAGGGGGCGGCCAGGCCTCTTCCTCTCCCTTCGGCCGCTCCTTGCAAACTCACCCAGGCTCAGCCTGTCCGTTTTCTCCAGGATGATCTCCGACATAGTGGCTTTGGGCAAGGGTCTCCCGGAAGGCTGGGCGCGGCTGACCCGGCAGCTCGTTTCTCGCTCAGCTCTGCGGTTCTGACGCCGACTGGCAAGCCGATTGCATCAGGCTGTCGCGGCCAGCCCTGCCGCAAAGCAAGCCCGCCCCTTCCACCCACCGGCGCTCATTGGGAAAGGAAGCGTCGTCAGAAGGGGAGGCTGGGCCTAGGAGCCGGCTGCCTTCGCGGAGCTGCGCCTTCTGCTGCTGGTTGCTCCCTGGGGAAAAGGAGATTAAACCAAGCGGCTTGCCTCGGGTGGAAAACTGAAGAGATCTGGATAGTGCAGGGGTAGGCAACCTTGGCTCTTTTATGACTCGTGGACTTCAGCTCCCAGAATTCCTGAGCCAGCTATGCTGGCTCAGGAATTCTGGGAGCTGAAGTCCACGAGTCATAAAAGAGCCAAGGTTGCCTACCCCTGGGATAGTGTCTCCGAGATGCGGAACCGTCCCGTTGTTGTAAGAATCAGTGCAGCCCAAACTGGGAACCATGTTAGAAGAGCCCTATTAGGTCTTCTATATGTATGCTACAGGGGAGACCTGGATGCATAAGGGACGCGCACAAACCCGGATTGGAGGCCTGCACCCCTGCCCCGTTTTGCTTCCCAGCTAGTTGTGCAAACCAGAATCCAGGGGATAATAAACAGCCATCCCTACTAGTAGTCACATCCTCCACCAACCCGCCCAGTTTGCTTTTTAAAGTGGCCAGATTGGCAACATATTTCATAGTTTTAAGTGTGCCCAGTGAGGAAATTGGGGGAAGGGGGGGTTTAAGCTTCCCTCTCCGACATTTGCCACCAATTTGTTTGGATAGTCACAAGATCTGATAAAGCCAACAAGTTACATCTAGGTTTTTGTTTTTTGTTTTTAAATTACATTGATTAAATTTAAAATCTGCATAATGTTTTAACTTCACCATGTCTATTACAGTTACAAAAGTGCTTTTCTCCTGTATAAACAATAAAATCCCACCATTTCTTATCTTATTTTACCTTCATTCCACTGAGATATCTAGATATTCTCATGTTTTATAGCAATAATTAATTTGGCTACTAACAGGAGAAATGCTAAATTTACTTTGTTTTGTTCTATCACATGCAGTAAGCCTAACTGGAGAAAATTCACTCTTCAGCTTTGTAATATACCGTACCACATCACAACCTCTCTGTTTTCTTAAAGCTTTCTTAAAGCCATGCTCCTTCCAGAGGATAGGAATTCCAAAAGGCTTTTTGGACCTAAAACATATGATGAACCTTTGCAGGAACTGGGTATGTCTAGTCTAACAAAGAGAAGGACTAGGGATGAACATGATAGTAGTCTTCCAATATTTGAGGGGCTGTCACAAAGAGGAGGTCAACCTATTCTCCAAAGTAAGTAAGTAAGTAAGTAAGTAAAGTAAGTAAGTAAGTAAGTAAGTAAGTAAGTAAGTAAGTAAGTAAGTAAGTAAGACAAGGGATGGAAATTATCAAAGAGAGATCCAAACTAGAATTGTTCTCACTGATAGAACAATTCATCAGTACAATGGCTTGCCTCCAGAAGTTGTGGGCATTCCACCATGGAGGTTTTAAAGAAGAGATTGGACAGCCAGACATTCCATTGTGTGGAATGAGAATTTTCTTGATCACTGTTTCAACTGAAAGAGGATTTTCTTCCCCTTCCAGTTGAACCAAGAGAATAGGGCCATGGTGGCGAACCTATGGCACGCGTGCCACAGGTGGCACACAGAGCCCTCTCTGTAGGCACGCACACCGTCGCCCCAGTCCTAGGCCTTCAGCTGGGTTTTATAAAACCTTTTCGCTTTAGGCCTCCGTCACCATGTGCAAAAAAAAAAGGTTCAATCAATTTCAACTTCTCACGGGGAAAAAAAAGATCTCGCAAAGTTGGAATTGATTGAACTTTTTAGTCCCACCCAGTCTGCCGTTACCACTGAAGCTACGCCCACCCAATGGGCCATGCCCATCTGGCACCCAATGATACATAAGTGGGTTTTGGGTTGCAATTTGGGCACTTGGTCTCTAAAAGGTTCGCCATCACTGGAATAGGGGGTATGGATGATTCCTCTTTTACTACCTCCAATTTTATAAGAATCAGCAAATGTTACATGTGTGCACACATACAATACCAAGGACACTTTAATAGAAACATTCAGAGCAATGAAAATAATTTTTTCCACACCAGATAAAAAGTAAGGCACTTTACTTATATATACATAATGCTTTAAGAAATAAAATATTTACATTTTATAATTGAGATGTATACAATCAATGTATTAAAGTTGCAAATATTGCACTTAGATTAGAAGTCTGAAAGATAAAGACTAACCTCTTCCTCATTTTTGAATAGAGAAATCAATTTTTGAATCAAAATAATATCTGCTGTCATTTACTGAAAAGCTGTAAACTTTTCAACATTCAATAGTAATAATGAAGGAATGTACCAAGTCCGTGTTCCTAAGAGACGAGCTCCTTTCACCCACCTACACAAATGTGAGGAGCAGTTGTGAATATCAAAACAGGATCATTTGGTGCATGCTGAGAGTATTGAAATGTAAACCATTTTTAAGTCCCAACACAATGAAATGTGTAGGTGAATACATTTTTTAAAAAAACATATTTTACTATTTAAAAAATCATACAATAGATTAATCATAAATACAAATTATTCTTGCTCCAGGTAGTGCTTCAAACCATGCTTCTCATTCCCACGAAGAAGACGCGTCACTCCCTCTAGTGAAGACCCCTTTGATTATGAACTTTCTCTGCCCAAATGTCTGAACATTATTAAAAGTATGCAGCCCTGATCGACCAGTACAACCTTTGTTGAATAGTGCATTATGCTCTTTCTTTCATAGATTTCATCAGGTATATAACATGGGAGCAATTTTTGATGTGTGATAAACCTTCACCCATCTCTTTTTGCCACATAAGCGTGGTGAAATTGGCATTGTCATCTTCAAGCATGATGCTGCTCCGATATTCACACAAATCATTCCAACATAAAAGACAATGCTATATAAGAATCGCCTCCTGTTGTTTAATGGCTAGATGGCCATTTCCCTTGACCAAGAACAACCCAAGGATGAAATCAACCAACATATCCAAGAGGAAACTCTGCACTGATTGAATCTTTCTTATTTCTCAAACCAATGCAAATAACACAGTAAGATTTGTACTGAAGGTAAAAAGGCTGGGTATAAAATACAATACCAGAAAGGCATATTAATTCTTGCTGCTACAGAGCTGCTAACACATTTAGAGAGGGGAGACCCCTAGAATGCCCAGAGTGAAAAATATATAACAAGCTATTGTTTTTCTGAAGGAACCTCTGGCCTTTGATTATGCACTTGAAAGCTGTTGAGCTTTCTCTGCCAAAATGTCAGAACATTATTAAAAGCATGCAGCCCTGATCGACGAATACAACTTTTGTTGGATAATGCAATATGCTCTAAATGCTTGTAACATAAAAATGAACAGCTATTTGAAAAAAAATCATTCTTAGGCTGCCAAAGAAGAATGATACGATGGTAGAATAAATTAACGGAATGAAATGGCACTCAGAATTGTGTTGCTGGGGGGTGGTTTGTCTTTGGTGCTGAAGCGTAAAATCTGTCGGAATTGTTTTTCTTTTTTAAAAAAAATACTAAGTACTATTTTTTTAAAAAAACTTAAAATTGTTGGACTTGAAGTCCAAGGCATAAGGATATCCTTCAGTTTCAAACAGAAGCAATGTTTATGCAAGGATGGAGAATTAAAAATACTCTGCCATTCGGACTGTCCAATTTTAGTCCCAAATAAAGTAATTGGAAAAATAATAATAATTAGACTCCCTTCATAACCTTGCACAGTTTTTTCCAAAAAAAGAAAAAGAATCTATTGTCCTTTGTAAAAATAAAAAAATAAAACTTTTTGTGCTATCCTTCCTCTACTTTCTGTGGGATTGGGGAGTCATCAACTGTTTTCTTCAGCTCGCCTAATTTCGGCCAAATTGTTGCCCAGAACTGCCGTTAGGGATGCTCGCCTTCGACGCATGATCCGCCCAGAAGCGATGAGGTCAGCATAACCTCGCTGATGGGAGAAGGCGTACCCAGAACGACGGGCAGTTACCCCGCGACGGAAGACGCTCTGCCTTCGCTTCCACTTCTCCTCTTCGGCCTTGTACTTTTTGCGATTCTTCCGAATCTTTAAAAGAGACAATTGTAGAACAGATTAAGAGGTAGAATTAGCAGTAGCAGCTATTAGAGAAGATCTAACTTCTAAGTTTCCTGGGATTTTTGGAGCATTAGCAATGTTTTTTTTTTTAAAGAATTTATTTATTTTCTATAACAAATTGTTGGAACCATAAATTTTTCAGATATAGATAATACAACAAATGCTCAATCAAACTTAAATATGAAAGCTTCCACGCTCATATCCAAGGCTGAACTGATGTAGGAGACCCAGATAGACAAATGAGGGTCCCATGATTCAGGCTTGTTCCCATTATCCTAAATAGAGATAGACCTCTACTTATCACTGATTGCTTAGTGGCCAAAGTTATGATGGACCCCCTCCCAAAGGTACATATGACCCAGTTCTAAAGTTCTGACCACAAGCCCCTTCCAATGCTTACTGGCCACATATTGGGTGCTCAGCAACCAGTCCTCATTTATGGCCCTTTGAGCCATGTGACTGCATTTTACGTTGGCTTTGCCCCAAATCAGCATTTAATTCTGGTTTTTGGCAAAACTGGTACATAGTGCTTTATCACCATTGCAAAAAAGATTGCAAAATTAGGTGGTCACCTGGATGACCTACTTTACGACTTATCACAACCTACAACTGTAACCAGGGATTCATGATTATACAAAAACCTAACCAGCTCTTTTCTTCAACTCGCTGGTAACCAGTGGTGGGATTCAAATACCTGAACATCCGATTCTCTGCGTGGATGTAGACCTGGGCCTCTGAGGCCTAGAATGGACATCCATGCACTTCCGGTGGGCCGTTCTAGGCCTGGGAGACCTCCTCCAGGCCTCCAAGGCCTAGAACGGACTTCCAGAAGCAGGATGGGTTCAGCCGGTTCTCCGAACTCAACAAAATTTAGCTACCGGTTCTACTGAACTGGTGCGAATCGGCTGAATCCCACCACTGCTGGTAACTTGGATTAATAACCAGAACTTCCTACGTACCTTTTCACTTTTGGTAGGCCTGATCGTCATCATCAAGAACCGGAGGGCAATGATGGGTAGCAAACAAAGAGCAACAGACAGTATTATCGTCAACCAGATATATGGCTGCCGGAGAGCATTTGCAGCAGTACCTGGGAAGGAGAAGTGACAGTTACAGGAGGTGGCTGACGCATGTGGAGTTCCTTCAAACCAACAAGAACTAAAAGCAATCTTTAGAATGCAACAACAGAGTCATCCCAGGGACATTAGCAAATGATGAAAGCCACATCACACTGAGAGATCCATTCCCTTATATGCGAGAATGAAGGCCAGAGCTTCCATTGTAATGAGCCATGTTGCTTTGTTTTCAGAAATGCAGCAGACCCTGCACTGTGATATAACTAGCTTTGGGGGAGGGGCACTGGTGATAACTTTCTGTTTGTAAAGTACATGTAGTCCTTGACTTGTGACCATCATTGAGCCCAGAGTTACGGTCGTAAATTGTTCCAGTGGTTAAGAGGGTCATAATCAGATCAAACCGATTTTATGACATTTTTTTGCATTAGTCATTAAGCAAATCACCATTGTTGTTTGTCCATCGATTTCGATGAAGACCTTGACATCTTATGGATTATGGGCCATCAGCGGTGAATGCTGCAATTGTTAAGCAAACTCATTATCCACTATGGGTGTTTTTTGCCAGAAATGGGAAGTAAATGCCAATTTCCAGGAAAAAAACCTGCAAATCACAATCATGACTGAGGGATGCTACAAAAAAGCTATAAATGTTAGCTGGTTGCCAAATGCCCAAAATGTAGTCATGTGACTGGAGGGGGGGCAACCATCAGAACTTCAAATCTGGGTCATAAGTACCCTTTTGGGGATCTGTCATAACTTCAAACTGTTGCTAAATGACCAGTCAGAAGTCAGATATAAGCTTTTTTTACTAAGTTTTTAATCCTTTTGCACTTGTTCTCTGCCCACAATTTTTGTACAGCTGAGAAAGTGGTTGTCTTTCAACACAATGGTTGTTTCATGCATAATCTAAATAAAAATATTTTTTTCGGTGTTTTGGGTTTAGCATTCTAATTTGTTGTTTGGCTTCATGGAATGTAGGAACCAGGGCAATATGGCTTCTTCCAGGAATCATACTTAAACTGTTCTTTGTGCAAAGGATGAGTCTAGTTAATTGCTATTTAATTTTTTTTATTGAAACATAACAAGTTTTTTTAAAAAAAGTATAAACTCATTTAAGCTCATAAATAAAGGCAGTGGTTAATGTGTTGGTATAATGCCAGGTAGACCGGGGTCCAACTTAATTCTCAGCCAGGGAAGCTTACTGTGTGACTTTGGGTCAGTGCCTCTCAGCCTAGTCTACCTTACAAGGTTATTGTGGCGGGAATAAAAATATAAGGTGCCTGTGCTCCTGCAGGAAAAATGAGATTATAAACCTAACTACCAAATCAAAATAGGGATGAGTTCAAATATCAAATCAACTAATAGACCCATAAAGTGCTAACATAATATTTTAATCCAGCTTTATTGTCGTATTACTGCCAGTTTTATTACATTCTTTAAGTTGTGAAGGGTCATTTTAGTTTCTTACCCTTTTGAAGCTTACAATCTTTTTCGGTCCAACCTGAGGCACTAAGCTTTTGTTTTTTTAAAGATCAGCTAGGATACACACTTTTGACATTTTAAGGGATAACTTGTTTGCAGATAGAAAGAAAACAATCAGTACCAACCTGTAAACTGAAACAGAGCAGGGAAAAGGACATGGATCCCAGCACTGTGCAGATCAAACATGATGCCAAAATAAAGTGCAATACTCCCAAATATTGAGAAGGCATTAACAAATGTCCAATAAGATGTATCCATTCCAATCTATAAGCAAACAGGATAACAAGACAGAAGTATGAGATCCATAAACAACAAGATAGATGCTGAGAAGGAAGAATGGGAGAGAGCAACATTTTTGAAACTGTGGATCAGTCAACTCCCTAAGAAGTTCGTAAGAAATTTAGAAGGAAGGGGGCTGACATGATTTTAAAAAAAAAATGTTTTAAATCTGTCAGCAAAGTGGGAAAGCTATCAAAACTAGTTTCAGGTTTTGCTTGTATAAGTCCGGATGAGCAATGACGGTTCGATATATACATTAACTTTTAATGTTTAGAAGAATGCTATATTTATTGCTTGTCCTAATCCAATTAAATCATTAATTTTATTTAGGAAGAAGGAATCATACAAATTCCTGGAGCAGCCTCTGGAACGGAATCAATTCTCTTTATGTTTAATATGGAAAACTGATTGGATTCACTTATTGTCCAATTTCCATTTCAGCTTGCGGAGGAAGAAACACAGATGTGCAAATTTTCCTTCCTACCGATTTTACTTCCTCTAGTTCATCTCTCCACATCTGCGAGTTCCTTCAACCAGCATTTTTCCTTTCTTGGTAAAAAATCTGCCAGGTTTGACAGGAGGGGAGGACTTATCTTTGTAAAGACATGAGCAAGAATTACAAAGTCTCTAAATGTGAACTATGAACATCAAGCTGGCATTTTAAAGGAGTAGCCCGTCAGTTACGACCACAACGGGAACCAGAATTTCCTTTGCTAAGCAGGGCAGTTATTAAGTGAGCCATGCCTGAGTTTACAATTTTTCTTTTTTGCTGCAGTTGTTAAATGTATTATGCAGTTGTTAAGTGAATCCAGCTTCTTCCATTGACTTTGTTTTTCCTGGAACCTGGCTGGGAAAGTCATAAAGGGCAATCACGTGATCCTGGGATGCTATAACCATTGTAAATACATGCCAGTTGCCAAGCACCTGAATTGGGTGGAATGACCGTGGGGAATGCTGTGGTGGTTGTAGGTGCAAGGACTGCTTATAAGTCACTTTTTTTCAGCACCGTCATAACTTTGAATGGTTGTTACATTAACGGTCATAAGTCGAGGACTACCTGTATTGAACAATGAAGATTGATTGACTTGCCTGAAAATTAACTACAATTATGAGAGAAGATGAGGCAGTGACTGCAAAGGACTGGTAATCGGAAGGAGCTTCTCCGTCTTGTCCCATGGTTTGTAGGTAAGCACCATACGGTATGAAGAAAATAATCAGCGATGTTATAATACCATGCAGCAGACTTAAGAAGAACTTCTTGTAGTTAAAAAGCAAGTCTTTTTGTCCCAAGATGTATAAGGTAGGAAACCGTATGCTCAGTTTATCGCTCACATCCTTAATTGAAAGAATTAAGACAAATTACAATCAGTTGCTTGAAAATCATTTAACCTGCTATGCATTCCCACAGCAGATGTACAATATCACATGCACAAGGAAAATAGCCACATTTTAGCTAATGCATCAGTGGTCGGAACTGAGTTGGCAATACAAAATATCTGCAGAAAATTTTAAAAAGAGCTAGATCCACCTTTCTGCTGTAATGATGATGATGATGATGGATGATGATGATGATGATGTTGGAAGGTACCTTGGAGGTCATCTAATCCAACCCACTGCTCAGGCAGGAAACCCTATACCATTTCGGACAAATGGCTGTCCAGTCTGTTCTTAAAAACTTCCAGTGTTGGAGCATTCACCGCTTCTGGAGGCAGGTTGTTCCACTGGTTAATTGTTCTAACTGTCAGAATTGTTCAAACTGTTTGTTTGAAGCCGTCCACCTATCCAGCTTATAGAAAAAATAGGGTTCCCAAGTCCCACCCTGCAATGTCCATGCCCAGGCCTTCTCCCTTTGGATGTCCAAGTCAACACAAGGGTGTTCAGAGAGGACCAGTGACATGCCCTGTGCTTGGGATGGGTCCACTCACACTCTGTGTTATCACTGAAGTCCATAGCACATAAAGGAATCTCCAATTTTGTTCAAATAATTTAGATAGGATTCTTAAAGTGATGCCTATGATGATTAGTTAGTAACTGAGTCATTAAGCAAAGTGATCACTAAGTAAAACAGTGACTGTGCTCATGATCATTTCTTTTTTTACAGAGCTACAAAAGTTGTCAATGGGAGGTTTGGTCATAAAGTCACTTTTTTGTGACAGTCATATCTGCAAATGATTGATAATGATTGATGATTAGGGGGCTGGAAGCTAAAATATATGAAGAACAGTTGCAGGAATTGGGTATATCTAGGCTAGCGAAAAGAAAGACCAGGACTGACATGATAGCAGTATTCCAGTATTTGAGGGGCTGCCACAAAGAAGAGGGGGTCAACTTATTTTCCAAAGCACCAGAAGGCAAGGCAAGAAACAATGGATGGAAACTAATCAAATAGAGAACCAGCCTAGAACTAAGGAGAAATTTCCTGACAGTGGAACAATTAACCAGTGGAACGGTTTGTCTTCAGAAGTTGTGGGTGCTCCAATACTGGAGGCTTTGAAAAAGGGACTGGACAGCCACTTGTCCAGAATGGTATAAGGCAGGGCAGTGCTTTTTTTCTAAAAAAAAAAAAAAAAAAGTGCCGGAACTCACACACGTCATACAACCCGCCTTGCCTACCCTACAAGGTTCCATCCAAAAAAGGTGCCAGAACTCCATTCTGGGCGTTCTATGAGAAAAAAAAGCCCTGGGGCAGGGGTAGGCAACCTCGGCTCTTTTATGACTCATGGACTTCAATTCCCAGAATTCCTGAGTCAGCTGACTCAGGAATTCTGGAAGTTGAAGTCCATGAGTCATAAAAGAGCCAAGGTTGCCTACCCCTGGTATAGGGTATCCTGCTTGTATAAGGGTTGGATTAGAACAGTGGTCCTCAACCTTTCCACTTTGGCAGCCCGGCCCAGCGCAGGGGGGATGGGCATGTGACTGGCAGGCAGACGCACACAGCTCCATTGGTGTGAGCGGCAGGCGCACGAGCCCATCCCTCGTGCTAATGGAGCTTTACGCATGAGCAAAGAGCACTTGTGAGTGAAGTTCCACTTGTGTGAGTGGCAGACATTTGCATTCACGTGCGAAATTCCACTCACATAAGCGGAGGGCACTTACGCTTATACTCATGTGCAAAGCTCCACTTAGCCCAGGGATTGAGGACCCCTGGACTAGAAAACCTGCAAGATCTCTTCCAACTCTGTTATTCTGATAAACAAGTCAGTCACTAAACGAGGACTACCTCTACTCTCAAATTGAACCAATACAAGAAAGGTAAATGTTAATTTCCACACATATTTAGTAATTGATGAATTTGTTTTATTCTGTTCTTTCACTGAAGTAGCATTTAAGTGTTAGCAAAGTTGCAGACACATGACTAGATTTCCTACCAAGGAGTCTGATGATGAGTAATTTATAGGCAAATGGCAGCTTCAAAGGTGTGGCATTAATAAAGAAAGTAGCCACGTGATGGCACTATTTGTCCAATATTAATGCAATATGGGGAAATGGTTTTGTAACAGAATATAATTTATTATTTCAGACTTTGATTTACGTCAGAATATATTCCCAACATAGTGGCTGAATTCACATTCCAGGCTGAGCAATGTTTAACTGGCAGGTGAAATAAGCTGCAATGGCTCAGTTGAAACAATATATTAAACCATAAACCATTCTTTACAATCACATAATGCATTAAGCCAAAACCAAACAAACTACATCATGGCTTATTGTACTTTGTGAATTTAGTCAACAGAAATTTCAGAGGCCATGTTTGCATCGCACACAGAAGCAATGATCAGCTTTTAAGGATCAATTTTTAGTTTATTGTTCAGACAAACCTGGTCAAGTAATCCAACAAGCAGGACAGGTAGGCTGGAATATAATACGTTGTATAGCGTGATAAACCAATCCTCATATGCTGTCTGTAATTGCAAAGAAAATACATTAAACCTTTAAAATATTTATTTAAATTGTATTTAAATAAAATTAAATTAATGCATATCCGGAAAAGCAACTGTGGCAACAAACAATGATCAAATAAAACAAAAAATTTAAAACAATATAAAAACCCACATTAAAAGGTAAATGTTACCAAAATGAATATACAAACCTTAGGCAAAGAGGGGGAAGCCAGAATGAGATGGGGCCAATCAAGTGGCTTGTCTGATTGATTGTTGTCACCAGGGTGGAGTGGGGGTATTGTTTTTTTTTATTATTTGTATACTGGGTTTAATTTTTGTAAGCCACCCAGAGTCACTGAGAGTAAATGGGTGGCCATATAAATTTTCTTAAATAAATGAATAAAAATGGCCAGCTTAACAATGGAACCATCTAAGCATGTTTTCTCTGGATATTCCAGGCCTGATGACACAACCAAATCTTGAGGGACTTTCGGAGTATCAAAAGGGGTGGAGCTAATTTCAGGTAGAAGAATGTTCCATAAGAGGGAAGGGATGAGGGTGCTAAAGTATCAAGTCAAATGCTATGGCAGCTAGAACTTCAAGGACCAGTCATAAGTACCCCTTGTTCAGCTCTGACATAACCTTGAACAGTCACTGGGCGAGTGGTCATTAAGCAAGGACTACCTGTTCTTGAACATCTATCCTAAAGCATTCCAGTCCTTTGTAATTGCACAAATCAACAGAAATACATAAATATTTATAAATATTGACTGCTGCAAAGTTTCACAAGTCTTCTTGATCCTTTACCTGAGCAGAATAGCCATTGAAGAAGGAGTACCAGAAGTGCACCAATGTAAAAGCAAAGTTTTTGTAAAAGAAATACCGAAGGAATTTGCACATTCTAATGTAAGACCATCGACCATGAACCAGCAGCAGCCTCTGGAGATATCTGAACTGGCCAAAAGAGTAGTCACTGGACATGACGGCTTGCATCCCTTCTTGACCACTTATCCCAACACCAATATGGGCAGCTAGAATAAGAGTAAAAAATACACAGCGTTAAGCTACGTTCATTTATTCTAATCAGCTCTTGGGCAATTAATTTTTGAAAAACAGATACCTAAATGTTTCAAGAAACAAACAAAATTTAATTCCTGGTTTTGTGTATGTTGTATCTCATGTAGCCTTCATTATTATTTTTATGTCAGCCATCTCTGCATTTTCCCAAAACAGCACTCAGTTTTTAAAAACCTTTCTATTATTAAAATTTTAACAAAACTCTATTGTGTAATAGAATATGAAATTTAGAAACAGCAGACAAAAAGAAAATAAACGCAGAATGCAAAGAATGTACAGGCGGAGGAACTAAGTAAAACACAACAGTACGTAATAGTTTGCATAAGCCATCACTGCCATGAAAATAAAGTTTGAGATATGCATACAAATACATTCATGCCTTTTCTTGCAAATGAATTTTATGTAACATGCAGAAAAGGGAGTAAGAAATTCTAAAGCAAAAAATTGAAGGTATGATGTAAGAAAACATAATTAAAACTAATTTCATCAGAGAGACTCAAAGATATTCATCTCCAGTGGTCATCTGGATTTTCTTTGCTCAATCAAGGATTTTTTGTTTTTAGAGAAGATGTTTGTTTAATTTAAAACATTTATATATTTGCCCATCTTTTAACCAACTCTGAGAGGCTCCCAATCAAAGATTAAAAAAACAAAACAAAATCATTTTAGTATGGAATAAGCTGCATCCATGCCACATTGAATGTTCCCTGATAAAAATAATGACAGTATCAGTCACTGACATATGTAATTGTTCCCAAACTCTTAGGTATTTATGTATGGAATAAGAGTTAAGGATATTCTCCTTCACCTTTGATTCAAATTTTATATCCGAACTCCAAATTCAGACTACGTTGCAAAAAAAAATTATTGCATGCTTTTAATATATATTTTCTACTTTCATAGTTCAGTTGACAAGATTGGCTCTTAATTTTTGTTTTGGCAAATCAAGAGAATTGAAAGGATTGGATTTTCATTAAAACCCACTCTGTTAAACCCATATCCATTAAATTTAGGGTTTACTGTAGTTGGAATATGGAAAGTACTTCAACAGAACTGTCACACCAATTGTTCATTCATTTATTGCATCAGCCTGTTTGTCAAGGATCAGGAGTGCCAAGCTATCTAGCTTGAAACAGGCAGAAGCTGTCGAGACACACAACACAGCCTGGCTACATACTGTAAGAATTTTTACTGCATACTAGGATGAAGCCATATTAAGTGTGCCCTTTGTCAACACAAAGTTGAGAATGTTCTTATACCTGCAGCGGTTTAATTATAGTGTTATTCCAACAATTTTACAGATTGTATTTCCCAGTCTCTGAACAAGGAACTCTTAGCTGCTGAATTCCCATCCTAAGAAACAAACTCCCAGTATAATTCCGACAGGCAATCATGAGTCATATTTGACCTACAAGTCCTCCTTACCTGACACACTAAGGCTTTGTTTAAGGGGAATATGTCTCTGTCTTTCAATCTTGAGAAAAGGACTAGATCTTGACAATCAGGTCAAAGGTTCCATCTACTAATGTTCTGTCTTTTAAGGTTTATTTTGTGGCAGATAAAGTAGCTCCCCTTCTCTGTTGTGATAACCAAAAAGGCTATTGAAAAGTTTGTCTGAATTTTGTTCTATAATCTTATGAAAGAACAGCAGCATAGGAGCATAAGTTTAGTGCCTCCAGAAAGTTCTATGGATAATGTAGGATCTAACAGCCGTGCCCAGCAATGTTTGCTACCCAGTTTTAGATCCAGATTAAAACAGAAATGATTCACTAAAAGAGGCATCAAGCGATCCAACCTAAAAGTAAGGATAAATTTTTCTGACATGAGAACAATGAATCAATGGAATAGCTTGTCTCCTGGAGCTGTGGGTGCTCCATCCCTGGAGGTTTTCAAAAATAGACTGGACAACCATTGGACCGGGGTGGTATAAGGTCTCCTGCCTTGAGCAGGGGGTTGGATTAGAAGATCTCCGAGGTTCCTTCCAGCCCCATGTTTCTATCTTCTGTGTTCTTTGATTCAGAGTGAAGATTCATTGACTGAGATCTTCATACCTCCTTCAGAAAACAGAACTCATCTATATGAAATAAACCCATAAGAAGAAAAAAATGTCAGGTCTAACTTACTCTTAATCATATTCACATCATTAGCACCATCTCCAATAGCCAAGGTTATGGCTTTCTTGTATCTCTTTACCAAATCGACCACCATGGCTTTCTGTTTGGGGGTTACTCGGCAGCAAATCACAGCATTGCACTCGCAAGCTAAGTCAATAAAGTTTCGTTGCTGTTGCTCCTTGTTCAAGTCTATTTTTTGTTTTGTCTCCTTATGCCTTAGCTTCTCTTCTGCTGTTTTGGGAAATTTCAGTTTCAGGAGCTTCCTTTTCTTCGTTTTCTTCTCCAAGAGAATTTTATTCTGTAAAAAAAGATTCATCTCTATAAACTTTTAGATAGATAGATAGACAGACAGACAGACAGACAGACAGACAGACAGACAGACAGACAGACAGACAGATGGATTGATGGACGGATGGACGGATGGACGGATGGATGGATGGATGGATGGATGGAGATGGGATGAAAATATCATATTTCTTTTGCCCATTTTGCTCAGAGGAACACATGATGCAAAGCATGAAAAAAATTAACCATAACAAAAGGACAGATGTCTGTTATTAGTAAAAATGGTCTTTAAAAATAAGCAAAACTGATTTCAAAAGAACATGGGATTGGAACCAAGACAGTATTTGACCTAATAATTGCATTTATTCTTTCTTTTAAATCTTTTCTAGTCAAAAAAGTGTCCTATAAACTTATATATGGACCAGTTATGAACATTTATGAGTGAATATAATCCAAAGATAACTAAAATATCATCAACACAGATGTTCATGAACTTCTACAAATTAATTTACCAAATACATTATTTATGAATGAGCCACCTGATTCATCAATATATCTCTGTAAACAATACCTGCTTCAGATACATAGGAACTGATCCAAATTAACCATTATTTAGTTCTGTAAGGCAGCTAGGAAACTACATGGATGAAACTGTCAGCCCTTTGAGGTAGATCAGACCAAGAAGCAGACACTACAAGGATTTCAGGAGAGCTACTTTATAGCTATAGGACAGTGATGGTGAACCTTTTAGAGATCGAATGCCCAAACTGCAACCCAAAATCCACTTAGATATTGTCGGGTGCCGGGTGGGCATGGCCCACTGGGTGGGCGTGGCTGCGATGGTAACGGCAGACTGGGTGGGACTAAAAAGTTCAATCAATCAATTCCAACATTGTGAGATTTTTTTTCCCCCGCAAGAAGTTGAAACTGATTGATTGATTGAACCCGGTGGCGGAGGCCTAAAATGAAAAGGTTTTATAAAACGTAGCCGAAGGCCTACGACTGGGGTGACAGTGCGCGTGCCCACAGAGAGAGCTCTGTGTGCCACCTGTGGCACGTGTGCCATAGGTTCGCCACCACGGCTATAGGATTTAATAATAAAACCCTAAAAGCCTATTTTTTTCAGTCCCACCTTATGCTAAACCAAATGAAGTTACTGTTGAGTTTCGCAGTTGTGTAATGACTTCTCCAAGTCCCTCATTAAAAGCTTTCATATTTTTCCCAAGATTATCTCTAATTTCATGAATAATTCATTTGCAACTTCTTTGGTTATATAAGGCTAACATGTAATTTGAGCGATCCCTAGAACTTAAACTTTTATCCAACTTTCTTCATCTTGAAGTTCTCCAGATGAATTACAGTTCTTAAAATTCCCCTCCTCCCCCAGAATGATCAATACTCAACACATCTTAATTTTTCCATTATTAATGATTGTGGACAATTCTCTCAGACTCAAGTAGCAGGTGTGAGCACCCAGTATTTACCAGCCACGATCCAGTGATAATTAATGCTTGTTTTTTGCCCTCGGAGAAAAAGGGTTCATTTGCTCTACTGGAGGATTTCTCATATGCCCCAATTCGGTTCCTCTGGTTCTCCAACCTTCTTTTCAAAAGATCACTAAGGGAGGTGAGATAAGGGAAGAAATGATTTTAGAAATCCATTATGTAAAAAATAACAGGTCATGGTGACTAAAAACAGAATTAAGTATGTCTTTAAAAAACCTAAACCACTAGGTCAGACATGTCAAACACAAGGCCCGGGAGCCAGATGTGGCCCGTGAAGTGGTTTCATGTGGCCCACGAAGCCATCCTGGAAACAGTGAGGGAACGGCCCCCGCTGCCTTGGCCCTGGCCCAAGCTGGCCGGGAACCAATGTACAATTTTGTGGTGGCCATCTATGCTGAAACGCATTCAGTCTTACTCCACAAGGCCATCTGGAAACAGCGAGGAACCAGCACCTGCCGTGTCGGCCCTACCCCCTGGGTGCATGCTGGGGAGGTGTCACTCTTTGTGAGGAATGAAGAAATGCACCATCGCCTGGAAGTGGCCAGCAAATGGCCCTCGCCTACTTCACATATCCGGCTTGATGGGCTCCGTGGGAGGGGTTTCGGCAGGCAGTGGGGTGCTCTCCTCATAGTGGCGAGAGGCTGAGCCTGGTGAACCATGCCTTGGCACTTGCCCTGGTCCCACCCTCTTCTGCCAAAGACCCTTGATGCGAACGATGTAGAGCTGGCCATGCCCACCTTATAGGCCACACCCACTCCATCCATGCCCATCCAGTAGGCCACACCCACCCTGGCCAAACCCACCCGGCCCCCCAAGGGCAACCGCAATGCTGATGCGGCCCTCAATGAAATTGAGTTTGACACCCCTGCACTAGGATTTAGCAGATGGCTTTTTGCAATTTCAGGTGTGCAACATATTTCAATGGACACTGCTTTTTCCTAGAACCCTACTATATTTTGATAGTGACAAGGTGAGCAAATAGCTTAATTGTGTAATGTCTGGATTTCATCATAAAAAATTATCCACCCAAACAAGAACTTCCAGAAACAGCACACCTTCTTTGTTTCATATTATCAGTGCATAGCTGAGTTGATTCAGAGAAACAACAGGAGGGAAGTTCATCACTGGAGGTTTTTAAGAAAAGACTGGGCAGCCACCTGTCTGAAATGCAGGGGGCTAGACTAGAAGATCTCCAAGGTCCCTTCCAGCTCTATTTTGATTGATTGAAGTGATAATTAATTCTACTTCCCCTCTTTCTCATTCAACAATGTATGAGCAGCTTCTTTTTTAACTAAGACTCTGAAAAGTATATTTGCCATGGAAAGTAGGAAAAGAAATACTAAGATACAAAATTCCATACTCAAGGTCCATTTGTGTACCATAGTAGACAAATCAGAATAGCACATATTATTCTAGAACTGCACTAACTTGCCAAAGAAGATGTGCTACCATTTTTTGATTGTCAGTTTAAGTGGCTTCAGTACACAGGAAAGTATTGGAATCTTGTTAGATCTCAAACGCAGTCAGCAACCCAAAATATGACTAAGATATGGTTTAGAGCAGTGATGGCGAACCTTTTAGAGACCGAGTGCCCAAACTGCAACCCAAAACCCACTTATGTATCGCCAGGTGCCGAGTGGGTGTGGTCCACTTGGCGGGCGCAGCTACAGTGAGCGTGGCAGACTAGGTGGGCATGGCCACTGGATGGGTGTGGCTGCAGTAGTCATGGCAGAGTGGGTGGGCAAGGCCCGGGTGGGCGTGGCCACCTCGATGTTGCTTATGGGGTGGGACACCTGTGGGAGCTGGGCAGGGTAGGGTTGGGGGAGCTCCAGGGGGTCTCTGGCAGGTGGGATGGTGGGCTCCCCAATGGCGGCTCCAGGCTGGCTGGCCTTAGGCCAGTGATGGCGAACCTTTAGAGACCACATGTGCTGGGGTGATGATGCGTGCCCACAGAGAGGGTTCTGCATACCGCCTCTGGCACGCGTGCCATAGGTTCGCCACCACTGGTATGGAGTATCATATCTTAACAACAATTCTGGGAGGCACATAGATATAGAATGTACAATTGTCACAATATCACCTAGTTAGACATGTGACCAGGCCTGGATTCCAATCTGAGTCTCTTTGCCCAAGTACAGTGACAATTGGAAGACCATTGTTATTTTGAGTTTAGTTGTGATTTCTCCTTCATATTAAGAAAAGTCTAGAAGTTTAGAGGTCATTTTGAGCTAATCTGCTTGTTCTCATTTACTCTTGTTTACTTAATAAAGGAAAGGGAGAGGAATCTTTACATAGCTGCAAATTTTTTTCCTACTGTTAGAAGACTGTATCGTGTTTCCCCGAAAATAAGCCCTAGTTTGATTTTTACATGTGCGCCTAATATAAGCCCTACTCCCCAAAATCAGCCCTAGGTTTGGGTCGAGGCACATGTGTAAAAATCAAGCTAGGGTGGGGTTGGGGGGTTGGAGCTGCCCCACGTGCCCCGCACTGGTTTACCTTAGGAACGCAATTAACCATCAATCAACACTCATATGAGCAGAGATTAACATCAAGATTAACATTAGACCAACAATCAAGAATCAAACAATACCCCAATGAAGGGACTACCCACTCAGACAGAAAGTAGACAATTATCCCATCAAGGAACCACCAAGACCTCTCCTACCAACACTAACAGGCCTCCCACGCCCGAACACCTGTTGCGCCACTGCCTGAGTGCTGCCACTCATGATGAGCCATGCGGTGCTGCCACTGGTGCTGCCACTCATGATGAGCCATGCGGCCTCCTCCTGTGAGTGGTGGCGCCAGCTCAATGCACCACATGGCGTGTGGCTACAAGCAGCCGCAGAAGAACTCAGGCAGTGGCGTGACAGGTGTCGGGGCATGACAGGTCTGGCTGCGGCAGTCCTCAGGTAAGCGGGTAAGACATGCCCCCCAAATAAGACTGGGTGCCTCTTTTGGAGGAAAAAAAAATAAGACCAAGTCTTATTTTCAGGAAAACATAGTATTTGAACTGTGGGGTCCTTGATGATCTCTGAGCTTGGCTGTTTTCTTACAAATGTTTCATTACCAAACTAGGTAGCATCATCAGTGCTAGTAGAATGTGGGGTTTCTTCTCATTTTATATATTAGTGGCTTACCCTGTTAGTTTTGGTAAGAGAGATCTTGGTGGTTCCTTGATTGGGCTATTGTCTACTTTCTGTCTGAGTGGGTAGTTCCTTCATTGGGGTATTGTTTGCTTCTTGATTGTTGGGCTAATGTTAATCTTGATGTTAATCTCTGCTCATCTGAGTGTTGATTGCTAGTAAGGAGGTCTTGTGGTCTGTTTGTTTCCTTTTTGGTTTTTTGATCGTCTCTTTTGAATGGTGTGTAGATGTTGCTTATCTCTATGTGCCTGTTGATGACCAATTCGCCTGAGTGCCAGGCTTCCAGGAATTCTCTAGAATTTTGGCATGGTCTAGGATGCTCACAGTTTCCCATCTGGAACTATGATTAAGTTTATCCATGTTAGAAATTAAGAGTTTTCATCATGACAGTTTTCTTACTGTAGGAGTCTCAAACTTTTGATTCCCATCCTAGAGTCATGTGGCTCCCAGTCAAAGTTAGGTCCTGCATAGCAGGTCATGGTGCCAGGTTTTGGGCTTGTTGTTTGTGGGGAGCTTATAGACCAGGGGTGTCAAACTGCCAGCCCGCAGGCCAGATGCGTCACGTGGAAGCCGCGCCCACCCCATTGCCGGCAATGGCAAAACAGGTCCGATACGTTGCGCGATGTCACGTGACGTCGCAAGTTTGACATGCCTGTTATAGACAGAATCTAGTATTAGATACTGTGGAAACTGGTCACCCTTGGGGTATTTCTGCTATTGTCATTAAGTAGCTCCTGGTAACTTGTAAGATATTTGTGTGTCATCTTATTTGTATACTTTTTACCTTATCCTTTTAAATCTGTTTGCTTTAGCTAACAATAAAGTTTAATTTGCTGGTGTGCTTATTGTCTCTGGGTCCAAAAGAACCAATTACCTGGGCACTTGATCACTGCTCTGACACTTAAATTAAATCTTCCACACCAACATCACCCAGACTGATTCCCTCAACTCAGAGAATG
Source organism: Protobothrops mucrosquamatus (assembly GCF_001527695.2). NCBI lineage: Eukaryota > Metazoa > Chordata > Lepidosauria > Squamata > Viperidae > Protobothrops > Protobothrops mucrosquamatus. Next base: position 615,775 of record NW_015386150.1, on the reverse strand, counting down.
TTCAACCAGCCATTTGTCTCATCTAACCAGTTCCTGGCCATTCTGCCTTGTAATTCTCTGAGCATATTTAGAGATATAAAAATACAGCAGGCATCTGCCACTTCTCAAAGCTGTTGCATATTTGCAGCAAATGCAGAGGAGTTCTATGATTGTGCCCTGGGGAGTCCAAAGCACTTATTATCAAATCAAATCCAAAACATTGAGATAACTTTTAATGTAATTCCTTGCATTGAAATGGATTTACCTGACATCTTCTCCATAGTGGATGTTTGTTTCATCTGTTAAGAGTTCACAGGAAAAACCAATATTTTCAGCAGTTTCTGTAAGAGAAAAATGCCAAGTCACAGTTTGTTTTCTCATTTCTCCCATGCATACATGTGAATATGTTTGGTCCCATCAATTAAAAAAAAAACTTTAGAATTAGGTAGTTTGCCTTGGGGAAGATAAGCAGCAACTGATTATGCAAATTACCTTTTTTGTCACCTGTCAAAACCCAGATCTTAATATCTGCTTTTGCCAATTTGGAGATGGTTTCTGGCACCCCATCTTGTAACTTGTCTTCTATTGCTGTGGCACCTAAAAGCTGCGTATTAAGAAAAGATTGATATTAAGAATATGGATACAGTGGGTACATTTTAGCTATTAATGGTTTATCACTCACACAAACTATCAAAATATTAAAAGTGACTATCCTAACATTCCATGAGAAAAGCTACAAACTGAATGATATGACCATGGATATTAGTGTACCTAAATAACATTTAGTTATTATTTATATCCCACCCTATCTTCTGATGCTCAAGCTTTCTTACATTGGGGTGTCTCTAATTTAGGTAAATAGGATGGATTGAGAGAAAAGTGATTGGCCCTAATGAGCTCTCTAGCTGAATGGGAATTCAGCAATAGCAATTAGGCTGTTATATCACCCCACAGTGCTTTACATGATTTTCTGGGCAATTTACAATGTACAAACATTATTTACACATTGCCCCAACAATCTGTGTCCTCATTTTACTGATCTCTGAAGGAAGTCAACCTTGAACCCTGTCAGGATTGAACTCCAGGCTGTGGGCAGAGTTTGCCTGCAATACTACATTTTAACCACTGCACCACCAGGGCTCCTGATTCAGAACCCAGATCTTCACCATTACACCATATTAGCTTTGACTATATTCTTCTTTTATCCCAACCAAACACTATCGGATTCCCATTTTATCCTGTTTACAATCCCATGAGTTAGGTTACCCTGAGAGAAAAAACAGCTATCTTAACATCATCAAATGACTTTCATGTTTACATGTGGATCTGAATCCAGTTTTCTCCAATTCCTAGTTTGACATTCTAAATATGACACTACCTCTAACCTTCACTACCAAAAAGTGGAGGAGGTAAAGGACAATCAACATCTCATTTGTATTTTTCCCTTTCTGGCCTGCAGCCTCTCTATGGGCCATAGCTGGCAATCTTAGAGCTCAGTTGCCAGTCATTGGAAGGTGAACTGCTGGAGGAGAGGAGAGAGGGCTTGCGTGGGTTAGTTGAGGGTTGGTGCTGTGTCTGTGCAGTTGATTTGGATTCTGAGGGGTTCGTAGGCCAGTTGTAAGTCAACAGAGGAAGGAAGTTGGGATGGCCACTCCCTAGAATCTCTGGGGTGAAAGCAGTAAAGATTTTGTCTGGAAAGATTCTGTCTCTATGCTGTGAGCAAATAAAGAACTGAACTTTGACTGAATTGTTCTATGTTGTTCTTGGGTTGGGCCTGACAGTTATAATCTTTAACGGTATATGGGAATGAATTAGTTTTTATGAATCCCTCAGATCTATCGTTTACGCACCTATGTTTTATTAGTCATACCTCATTTCCTGTTTTCAGGCATGTTTTATTATATTTCTCTTACTTATATTATCGTTACTCATATGCTTTCAAAAATAATAACAACAATAAAAAGAATATGTGTACTTTTATAAGTACTGCACAGATTGGGAAATCAAGGTGAAAAAAGGTAACATGGAACAGACCTCATACGAAACATTTGCAAGGTCAAATACAAAGTCAAAGAACAAAACTCATATCTCCGTTCTCCATCAGACTTACAACTAAATTTTGTTCAATTTCTTCATATACTCTGTCAAGAGCTGCCTCGCGGTTTCCTGAGGCCAGCGAAGCTGCTGTGAACTTTTTTTCCCATGCTTCATATTCATAATTACTAATTTCCTTATAGGAAAGGCACAACGTTCGAAGGGTTTCATTTGCAAAGATCTGTCAAAGAGAGGAAAATAATGGCTGAAAGAATCTATTTGTTTCTGATCTAAATAGATTCTCCTTGGGGATAAATATAAGAATCTTGATTCATCCTAATAACCATCATTATTATTTATCAAACTTATATTCTGCCTGACTCTCAACAACTCTGGCAGTTCACAACAATCAAAACAAAGAACTGCGTATACAGATAGTCCTTGATATATGATGGTCAGTTAGCCATCATTCAGAATTACAATTGGACCTGTATTTGAAGTTCTGATGGCTGCCCCAGGTCATATGACTGCATTTTGGGTACTTAGCAATTGGCTTGCATTTACGACTGTTTACAGCATCCTATGATCACGAGACCATGATTTATCAAGTCTTTTGCAGAAACTGGCATTTACTTCCAGTTTCCAGCAAAAACACCCATTGCAAATAATGGGATCATTTAACAACGTGGATTCACTTAATGACCATGATGGGGGGAAAAGTAATAAAATCAGGTCAGTTATGTGATGACAACAGGCATGACTTACAATTATGATTCCAGGCTTAATTATGATCATAAATTGAGGACTATCTGTAGTCATATATAAATCCATTAAGTGGAAAAACTGGATATACCTTTAAAATTATTATCATATATATAATCGTGGATAAGGCCAGATGTCCACAAGCTGAACTCATTTTGGAGATGTACTTTGGCATCTAAAATTCTTGGCTTATTGAGAGTATATTCAGAAAATTAATTGAAAGGAAAAAGATAAAAGATGGCATAACCTGGCCCTATGCCAGGTACGGCTTTATAGATAATGTGAGCCAGTTTGGTCTAGTGCAGTGATGGCGAACCTTTTAGAGACCGAGTGCCCAAAACCCGCCCTCTGCCCCCGCTCCGCCTCCTGTCCTGCCTGCTCCGCCCCTGCCCGCCTCTGCCTGCCCCTGCCCCACCTGCCAGCAGGGCCACACACCGCCTCCATGCCCCGCCGCAGATCGCCCAGGCAGCCCTGCAGCCCATGGCAGCCACGCCCTCCACCCACACCCTGCAGCATCATCTGCACACTATGGGACGTGAGGGCGGAGTCTTGTCTCTGCTGCCTGGCTATGTCCTTGGCTGTCCTGCTTGTGCAGGCCGCGCCCGGGGGTGACTCTCCTCCAGGGGGGCTGTTGGTGAGGAGGGGGCTGCAGGGGGAGGCGGGGCTGGGGCAACAGCGCATGTGCCCACAGAGAGGACTCCAAGTGTCACCTCTGGCATGCATGCCATAGGTTCGCCATCACTGGTCTAGTGGTTAAGGCACCATGCTAGAAATCAGGAGACTGTGAGTTCTAGTCTTGCCTTAGGCACAAAACCTGGCTGGGTCAGTTGCTCTCTCTCTGTCTCTCTTAGGCAAATCCATCTCACAAGATTGTTGTTGTCAGGAAAAGAGGAGAAAGAAGGAGTATTAGATATGTTCACCATCCTGAAATACGTGTTTTTTTTTTTACAAAAAAAAATGATAAAGATAGGACAAAGAAATCTAAAAAATAAAATAAAATACTAGGGCCTTGAATTATCCCCAGAAGCAAACTGACAAACAGTGTGAACTTGACGCAAAGGTTTTACATAGGCATACTAAGGCACACCCATTTCTGCTTGTGCCACTGCGTTCTGGACCAGCTGAAGCTTCTGGGTTAAACTCAAGGTCAATCCTAGGTAGAGTGCCTTGCTGTAATCATGCCGTGAGGTGCGTAAGAAAGTTAGATATTTTCATTTGTATTAATGGATGCCTTGTAAAGGGAAAACAATGGAACCATATACAAGCAAATCAACTATGAAACATTAAAATAGCAATAGCACTTAGACTTTACAGCACTCTCTAAGCCAGTGGTTCTCAACCTGTGGGTCGGGACCCCATTTGGGGTCGATTGACCATTTCATGGGGGTCGCCAAGCAAGGCTGTCCGCCATTTTTTTTGTCCGCCATTTTTTCCCCTTTTCCGGTGGGTGCCTTACCTCCCTTGGGCTGGGCCAGCTGGTGGTCGGCCTGCTCCGTCTCTGCCGCTTGCCAGCTACGCCTCGGCCGGCGCAGGGGGCAAAACCACGCATGCGCGGCGCTCCTGGGCAGGGAAAGTCCTCGACTTACGACCGGTTGGGTAGTCCTCGACTTACGACCAGTTTAGTCCTCGACTTACGAGCGGTTTAGTCCTCGACTTACGACCGGTTGGGGTCGCGGCATTAAAAAGGTTGAGAACCACTGCTCTAAGCGGTTTACAGAGTCAGCCAATTGCCCCCAACAATCTGGCTCTTCATTTTAACCGATCTTGGAAGGATGGAAGGCTGAGTCAACCTTGAGCTGATGAGACTCGAACTCCTTAGCAGAATTAGCCTGCAGTACTGCCATCTAACCACTGCACCACCATGGCTCACTGTATATGTTTATTAATGATGTTTAGTGATGAATACCACCAGCAACAACAAAAAAGTAAGAACAAGAAACTTCTCAAATGTTCATGCTGGTAAAAGAAAAATCCATTGTTTTCAGTGGATTGACTTTTAGTATTGCAACTGTTTATTTATCAAATTAGGTACCATCCATCTTACCCTCAGACTTATCAAGTCTTTCTACTTCAGTCTCATAAAAAATGCTACTGTATATTGAAACAATTTTAAGTTTGTAGCTAGTTTTAACAATTATCCTGGTAAGATCTGTTCTAAGGTATTACAACTTACAGTCAATGAATCTTCGGTATCCTGTTTGCTAGGATTTCTTGGATGCAGCCGTTCAAAAATCACTGTATCAGCTCCTTTGCAATAAAGTCTGATGGCTCCATTGGGATCTCTTGCTACAAAGAGCAAACCGAAAGAATTGAAAAAGAAACCATTTCTTTACTGAAGCTAAGTTATTAAAATAGATATATTTTACAGAAAATACATGCAGTCTTCCACTTGAGCATTGCCACAAGAATCCTTGCAACATTCCAGAATCACTTCCAGAACTTTATTATCATCATTAAGTGAACCAATTATTTTCTAGCTGAGCTGCAAGAAGACTGACCTTTCAGTTTGCAAATAATTAAAGCCCTGCAGGGTTTGGAAAGCTGTTTTTCCATAGGCAGACATTCTTCCTTCCTTCTGCTCCAGAACATCAGGTGTTCCATTTACAGGTCCTTTAAGGGGAATAATGGCTTGACAGCTTTGCAGTGACCACCAACAGCACTTCACAATGATCAGATTTTTTTTTTTGCATAAATTGTGCAAGCATACACCACCTTACTGATTCTACTTCAAAATGCAACCTGGATTGGTCTGGGCTGTTTTGACTCTTTCAGATCATAGCAATTGTTCTCCATAGTAACCTAAATGAAGGGAGTTGGGATAAAATTGATCGGGTGCATGTTGATCCCTTTTTAGTAGAGGACCAATGCAGAACATAATTTATTTTCTCTTTGCATAGTATTCAGGTGGAGATGAGGCAATTTTTATTCTAGAGTTGAGAGCTGATTTATTGATAGATTTATTAAATGTATATGCTGTCCATTTCACTCTGAGAAATGACTGATTAGATGGTGCATTTCAAAATCATTGGAAAGATTGATGAATCAAACAGCAAAAAATTACTATGCAAAGTGCCCTAGTGACATTGCAAAGGGCACCAATTTATGAGTAGAAAATGTTAGTTATATTCATCTCCTGTATTTTCTCTAAAGGTATCCAGAGTACATTATATAGGGTAATGGTATGTGGGAATGACCCAAGAAGACGGGGAAGAGCCACAGCTAGGAGAATGGTTGGATAAAAGGCAGTGTAGCCCACAAAAGGAGTATGGGCATAGCAAATATCTCAGAAGGGACCCTCCTTAGCTTCTTAGCTGTAAAGGTGATGAGATGAAATGTAATTTCAGATCTGCAAGATTTTGTTAATGTAACCTTACAATAAAGTAGAATTAGTTCACCTGGGCATGCTTTCTCTCTGAACTACCTTGCAAGGCTGGCATGCAGACGATAGAATATGCAGTAAAAATACAGAAATTGGGGTTATCACCAATTTAAAAAAAATTGCTCTCAGTCCTTTAACTGATTCACACAACTCAATTTGGTTAAGGCAGTTAGGAAAGAGAGATATTTGTTCCTACTGTATACAATCTTGGAAATACAACTAACCAAGTCCTGGAGTGTGAATAAATAGAATCAAAACTTAGGGCAAAAGTATGGAAGATGTTCATCTCATGTTGCCAAACATTTTAATCCTAATAATGGTGAATTGATCAACATGATATAACTAATGGTGGTTTGCCCTTAGGGGACTCTTGTTATCTATTTGTCTTAGCATATGGACAGCAAGAGGCATAGCCTGCTAAACTGACATCATCTCCATGTTCCCAAGATTAGGAAACATGGAATTTGACTATATGGGAGAAGTAAGGCTTAAACCTAATATGACAGTTTGGTATGCAGTTACACCAGAACAGCATCTCTTTTAATTGTTTTCTTTATAAAACAGACAAACTGAGGCATTTTCCTCCTTAGATAAAAATATGTGGTATTAACTTCTTCTAGAACTGGGAAAAAAGCTGTTGACTTACTGATAACAGACATCCTTTTTCTGTCACTGTTGAAGTCCAAAATGGCAAGCACATCATAGGTTTTTACAGTTCCCATTTCACTTATTGTAATAGTATTTTGTGTCCGTGAGAGGAAAGCATAACCCAAGTTTCTGGCTGCAGTTACCAAAGCCCCTTCATCTGGAGAAGCAGCATGATAGTTGAGCTCACCTTGACAATAAAAGCAAACAAGAAATCCTCACAGACAGAAGAACCACATTCTTTGGAAACTGATGCTGAAGTTAACAAACGTACCTTATCCCTAGTATTTATTTATTGCATATAATCATTTTTTTTAATTTATTGCATAATAACCAGCCTTTGTTCCTGAAAGCTCCAGGTGGCAAAAACAGAGGTGCCCTTTGTGTAATCTTCTTCAACAATAACTCTGAATCTAGTATGAGTTAAGTGAGAGCAACAGCTCTCAAGTTAGGACCTGCCCATGATTGTCCACAGCTCAGAACAGTATCTTAACTGGTGTATTACACCAGCTTTGTGTGGATTGGCTCCTTGTGCATATGTGGCTTCTCCATATTGCTAAAATATTATATAGGACCATTAGAGTGACCTCTGAGCCCCAGATTTTAGGAGATCCTCAGACAAAATGTTCTGTCATCAGAATGTGGTTTGTACAAGTAGGGTGACAAAAAAGATACAGATAGTCCTTGACTTACAACCATAAAGGGAGCCCAAAATTTATGTTGCTAAGTGAGACATTTGTTAAGTGAATTTCACCCCATTTTTTGACCTTTCATGCCACATTTGTTAAGTGAATCACTGCAGTTGTTAAGGAAGTAACACAGTTGTTAAATGAATCTGGCTTACCTATTGACTTTGCTTGTCAGAAGGTCGCAAAAAGAGATTACATGAACTCGGGACACTGCAGCCATTATAAATATGAACCAGTTGCTAGACATGCAAATTTTGATCATGTGAGCATGGGGATGTTGCAACGGTCGTAAATGTGAAAAATGGTCATAAGTCGCTTTTTTCAGTGCCGTTGTAACTTTGAACAGTCACTAAATGAACTGTTGTAAGTCAAGGACTACCTGTATCTTCATTACCATTAAACCAATTTTGAAGTTTGTTCAATAATCTGATTTATTCCAAACCTAATTAATGATTGTTTCTCATTCAGTTGCCTAATTATAGTTAATTAAAGATCTCACACAGGACTGGGAAGCAAGGGAGATATGTAAGCAGGCATGTTTCTGATTCAATTGATTAGTCAAGATAAATTTGTTTAATATAGACTAGAGTTTAGGAGGTGGAGAATTATGAGATAAGAAGGAGTAGAATGCTTTGAGCACAAATGTCAGCAAAATGGTTTCTTGGCACTGCAAATAACGGCCAACAAATGGTTATATGATAGTAATATTTGAAATAGTAGGTCAGATGTTCCTTTCAATAAAAAAATGAGAGACTGGAAAATTAAGCAGTCACAAATGTGAAGTGGGTGGTTGTTCAAAATGAATAAACAAATAAGATTCTTTGGCATTGTACACTGCCCATTAAATAGGAGTATGTCAGATCACGCCAGGTGGCACTTACCATCAGTAGCATCTACCATCACTGTATGACAAATTGCTAGAAGGAGGAAGAATTGCTGAATTTCAGTTTCCTTCCCAGATTTAATTTTTTCAATCAGATATTGATCATAAAAATTAAGTTTTCCATCTGCATACATATTCCAGCTTAAATCAACTTGCTAAAAAATATAAGAAGACAACATAGTAATTATAGGCATTATTTTAAATAATGACCAATCGAATTGCCTAACAGAGCACCCATGGCACCGATCTTCCCATGTGCACGCTATAATACCAAATGATAACCTGAACTATCTTTACTTCCCAGAATTTTCTTGACTTTCAGTGCTAATGGCACTTTCAAAAAATAAAAATATTAAGGCGCTGATATCCACCACTGCCTTAAAGGTAATGCCCATCTTCCCATAATGAAATACAGGGGGGGGGGAAACCCTGAGATAATAATACAGGTAGACCTCAATTTACGACCACAATTGAGCCCGAAATGTCTGTTGCTAAAAAAGACAGTTGTTATGTGAGTTTTGCTCCATTTTATGACCTTTCTTGCCACCATTGTTAAGTGAATCACTGCAGTTGTTTAGTTAGTAACACAATTGTTAAGTGATTCTGGCTTCCCAATTGACTTTGCTTGTCAGAAGATCGCAAAAGGTGATCACATGATCCTGGGACACTGGAACTATCGTAAATGGTTTACAAGTGGTCAAGTTTTGATCATGTGACCATAGGGATGTTGCAATGGTCGTAATTTGAAAAACAGTAATAAGTCACTTTTTTCAGTGCTGTTCTAACTTTGGACAGTCATGAAACAAATTATTGCAAATTGAAGACTACCTGTGTTGTAAGAGACTAGAAAGAACTTCTGGGAAAAATACCCCTTGACAGCCATTTGGTTCACAAGGCTACAACCTCTTCTTAAAATTCCTGCTGGGATTATCAGCCACAAATGACTGAGGAGTCCGAGCTAATTAATTTACATCTGAAGTAAAACAAAAGCTGTTCCTCCTATACCGAGATTTATTAACTGGGAGTCATCAATAATCCACCAATGGAAAAATATGCACTGGTTCAACTTTGCCATATGATAGCACATTTTAAAATTTGCCATGTTCAATCCCATAAACTACTTATTGCAGGTAGCTAAATCATTATTATTATTATGTCCATCATCTATAGCTTCCTCGAATCCTTATAAATAATTTTTGTCAGGGCTAATTAGATGGTCCATCAAATTTGTATCACTTTATTTCCAATTTTATTTACAGTCATTTTAAGCACCTGTTGGCCTGACACCAGATGCAAGATGAGACAAACTGATTTTTCCCCCATTTTCTCACCCTTTTCTAACCACCTTTTTCTGCCTTTTTACAACCATCCTCTACTCTCCTTTAGATACTTCCACTGGCTCCAAAAAGGAGTGAACTTTGAGAAGAAAAGGGGAAAGACAGAGAGACGAGGTTTCCTTCATCTCTTGCATGATGAATTCAATTCAGATTAATTCATCCAGTGCTTAAATTCAATGCAAGTAAATAAGGAAACCAACCAAGGTGATATATATTTCAAGTATTATCTAGTTTGTCTCTGGGATTATAAACATTGGCTCACAGACAACGGATCACCATTCACTACCCATGGCTCAAAAAGTCACCTGCTCCCATGCGGTCCATGGTCTACCCACTTAGAAACAGCATAAGCTTGTCCCTCTCCTTGATGTTGTAAGAGACATATGCAGGAGACAGACACTCTCTCCTGGAATTCTGCAGAGTCTCTTTGGATAGTGAGAAGGGTGGCATATAAATTTCATAATTAACTAAATAAAAGTAAAATAAAAAATAGACAAATTGTTTTATATTGAAAATTATTTACCTCTAGATTATTATGTTCGTGGCCTGTTTTATCCCTGCAGTTTCCTGAAAAGCAATATAAAATATCAACTATGGTGCAAGCACTATCTTGATTTACCACAAGAACCTATCTCCTTCAACCATCTGCTTTTAAGAATACCGGCGTAGGAAGTCAGAAATGCATAGAAACAGACCCTGATGGGAATTTGCACAGCTGAGGCAAGATTATCAACAATTTCATCTTCCAGCTACAGCTCCATGTAGACATAACCAAAAATATCTGGTAGATTGACCTAATCTTCTGCTGAGGGTTTCCAGGAGAAAGGGAAATCCTTGTTTGCACAGTTACCATCTGGTCTTGCCACACTGTAAATCATTACATTCATTTGCCTAATGTTTTATTACAGTCACTGAAGCCTACTTTATCTTTGTGGTAGGCAATCTTGTAAGTTAATTATACCAACCAGTGAAGGAATAGTTCATGGAGTCGTAGAGGTGGGGAGAGCTATTGGGGTCTTTGAATTTTCCCTTTCTGCTTATTGCAGAAATCCAAATATAAGCATCCTACATTGATGCTTCCACTTGAACACTCAACAGTCCAACAAACAGGAACCCACTGCCTTTTCCCTAACATTCATTTGGAATCTGTCTTCTATTCCATATTATGTATTTTGGAGCAAGGGAGAACTCTTCTATGTGACATCTTTTCAGTGCAGCTATATCTGTCCACTGTAGTCTTTTATCACAGCTAACCATAAATAACTCCTTCAATTCCTCTTTATAGATCTTGCTTTCTAATGCCTGAACAATTCTGCTGTTCTTTTTGGAACCTATTCTCATTTGCTGAATACTGCTTGAGATGTAGGCCCTCAATCTGGACACAGACCTTAAGTTGGGTTTTGACCGAAGCCAAGCAGAGGGAAATGTATAATTTAGAAATTATAATTTTGTGGATTTTATTCTAAAACTACATTTGCCCTTTTTGCAATCACATCATACTTCTGGCTCATATTTAATTCGAATCAACTACTGCAATAATTTTTTCAGAAGTATTAATTAACTAGATGTCACATATCCCATACCTGCTCATTTGATTTTCTTTTCTAAGTGAAGAACTTTGCATTTGTCTGTTCAATTTCATACTGTTACTTTCAGCCTATTTCTCCAACAACTTCTCCAACCTTGTTTGGAATTTCTACCTTGAAGGAAATTAGCTATTTCCCCCCATTTTCTTTTATCATGTACAAATCTGAGAAGCATCACCTCCATCCTTATCAACCAAATCATTAATAAAAATATTGAAGACTGGGGGACTTATCCTTGTGGCATCCCGCTTAATCCTCAGATCTTCTTAATCTGATTAGGAACATTTGGTGAGCATACTTTCAGTATGATGTTCATATCAATGAATTATTCAGTTTTTTTCTCCATGCCACGAATGTCTTGTAATCAATTTCATGTGTAATAAAAACTAGATTTACCATAAGTTTTTCCATTTATGCTACATTTTTTGAAGGTCATGATATTCTGTGTCAGCGTGCCTGTCTTGTCTGAGAAGACGTAATGGATCTGTCCCAACTGTTCATTCAAAGTGGTAGTTCTTGCTTTTGCAGCTGTATCCTTCTCTGGATAATACATCTGCAAGTCCCAGTTAATAAAATAACTTTGGCCCAGACGGATCACTTCAACACTATGAGTAAGAAAAAGCAAAGATTACCCAGTTTTCCCAAACTTCAGTGCACAAGAGACTTTTAACAAGAATTACACAGTACTACAGAAGCACTGTGGAATGACCAATGACTCAAGAAACGTCTGAAGATGTCATTGAAAACTATAGAATTAGGTGAAAACTATAGAATTATATTGAAGCATTTTTATATGTAAACCAATTTGGATTTTTAAAACTGCCCAATTCCTGAGAGAGGGAGAGTTTCCCTTCACCAAATATGTACATTATATGTAGAGAAGCTCAACAGCCATCTGTCAATGATCTGGAGTCCTGCACTGAGTAAATAAGAATGTGTATCAACAATCCACTTTCCAACTCTTATGATTCCATAAATGCTAAGGAATATTGTCTGGTATTCCAAATTCAAAACAATTTTTAATCAGAATATCCATTTCTTAGCAATATCAAAAACGCTTAGACTTATATACTGCTTCATAGTGCTTTACAGCTCCCTCTAACCATTTTACAGAGTCAGAGTCAGCATATTGCCCTCAACAATCTGGATCTTCATTTTACCAATCTTGGAAGGATGGAAGGCTGAGTCAACCTTGAGCTGGTCAGATCTAAGTCCTGGTAATGAGCAAAGGTAGCCTGCAATACTGCATTCTAACCACTGCACTTCCATGGCTCTTATATTAGGTATTTACAAACCTGCCAATTACTATATCCCTAATCAAAGAAGATTAGATCTTCCTTAGCTTAGCATCTTGTACAATCCCAGTCAGGATGTCAACCATTCCATAGTCCTGGTTAAAGGATAAGATCTACCTCCATTGATCAACATATCAATGCTGAGATAGTTTTGTCCAGCCAGTTAACCTATAATACTGTATTAAGACTCAGGACCAACTCCAATGACATAGGATAATATATTCCCTTGTCCTGGATGAAGGAGAGTGAAATGACATTTTTGTGTTTAGAATGTTTAATCCCTACTGTTCTTCTTGGGGTCATATTTTGTGGGAGAAACAAGTTATAAAGAATTTTTGTGGGATGAAACTACAATCTCCATGTTTCACTTTAAAAAAAAAAAAAGAATCGTTGAAATAAATAAACAGATAGTTTCGTGCATTTATTATTATTATTATTATATCCATGAACACTTTTGGTCCCCAGATTTGTTTAAAGACATTTTTATACAAGATGAAGTCCAGTCACTTGACCAGAGAAAAAGATAGAAGTCACCTGAGTTGGTAGAGGGCATTCTCAAAGACTAGAAATGATGGTGGGGAGAATATCACCACTTTGCCATAAAATAACTGGGTATTTTATGACAGCCCATGCCTTCCCAGCAGTCATGTCATAGCATGTTCTCCAAACATGAATCTGTTTACTGGCCCTCAAAAGATTGGGAACCCCTGGCCTATTAGAACAACTTCAAGCTTATACACAAATCATAATGAAGGTTCTTGTCTTTCTTACCTCACATAGAGGGATATGGGAACCATGGTGTTCAGCACAATGATGTAGCCCCAAAAGTTAAGGAAGCCGCGGTATGCAGGGGAATTATCTTTACCATCATAGAGATACCAAGAAGAATTGCCAATTTGTTGTTCCCAGTAAGTGTGTCCAATAGCCAGACCGGCAGACACCAGGATGAGTAATACGAAAATCTGAAATGTAAACACAACCAAAACCATGTTTATGAAATAATATTTTATCCCCTAGATATCATGAAGAATCTCCGATTCACACACTGGCACTTGAAGAGGGGAGAAAAACAGATCTGGTCACTGCTGTTGTAAATGAGTTTAGAATATGTTGTCCTAAAAAGAGACTTAGCACATCTAATGATATGGGCAACTTACTAGACTGAACTAATATCAAAAATAAATGTGTGACCACCCTGTACATTCTCTGTTAATATGAATCCAAACAATAAGATCTGAAATTGCATAGTACAATGCACACAATAAATAATTAGATGTATTTTTTTTAAATTTCCATAATCTTGACAGTGGCTTTCCATGACTCACTATTCAAATTCCATAAGAAACTACTGAAGGAGTTGGCTATGCTTAGCTTGAAGAGGTAAGTCTAAAGCAGTGGTTCTCAACCTTTTTAATGCCGCGACCCCAACCGGTCGTAAGTCGAGGACTAAACCGGTTGTAAGTCGAGGACTAAACCGGTTGTAAGTCGAGGACTAAACCGGTCGTAAGTCGAGGACTACCCAACCGGTCGTAAGTCGAGGACTTTCCCTGCCTGGGAGCGCCGCGCATGCGTGGTTCCGCCCCCTGCGCCAGCCGAGGCGTAGCTGGCAAGCGGCAGAGACGGAGCAGGCCGACCACCAGCTGGCCCAGCTCAAGGGAGGTAAGGCACCTGCCGGAAAAGGGAAAAAAAATGGCGGACAGCCTTGCTTGGCGACCCCCGTGAAATGGTCGATCGACCCCAAATGGGGTCGCGACCCATAGGTTGAGAACCGCTGGTCTAAAGGTAACTGATAATCTTTCAACAAGTGAAGTAGGTTGTCACAAAAGACAAAGAATGGAGCCAATTTGTATTGCTACAGGTGGCAAGACAAGGATTAGGAAGAACTTCATAATATCAAGAACGGTTTGTCCTCTTTTGGGAGTAGCTGGCTGTCTCCTTTGCTGTTTGCATTTAAGAAGAGGTATTATGCCGAAGATATAGATTTTATTTTATTTCATTTGCTTTTCTTACTAAATAGGCTGCTGATAAGGATAGTCCTCCCTTAATGACCAGTCACTTAGCAACTATTCAAAGTTATGAGCCCCTCCATAAGGTACTTACAACCTAGTTATGAAGTTCTGAAGACCAAACAATGCCCCCCATGATTGCAGTTTGAGTGCTTGGAAACCAGCTCATTTTTAGGGCTGCTTGCAGGGTCACATGAATGTGATTTTTAGTATTTTTTTGCCAGTTTCCGGCATTTACTTCCAGTTTGGGGCAAAAACACATCCATTAGATTAAATGGAATTGTTTATTGATCGTAGAATTTATGTAGTGACCACTGCTAAAAAGGTCATAAAATCAGGTGTGATAATATGGTGGCCTGCTTAACGACTGATGGGACTTACAACCATAATTCCAAGCCCAAATATTGTTGTAAGTCGAGGACTACCTGTATTGATGCATTCAAGACCCTTCCTCCCAAATATGGATCCTGCACTCTGTTTGTTAGTACTGGTTGCAAGGAAACCAGAAGCTTTCTTTCCTGATACCATAATAAATGTTTGACCTTAACAGATTAGCAAACAGTTTTGTGCTACAGCTTTTGTTAACTCTAACTAAATACCAAGGAGGAAACGTAAACTGAAATATCTTACCGTGTACACCATATAATTCATAAGAGAGTCAATTTTGGTCCTTTTAAACCTTGTTTTCCCACTGTTCTTCATTATTTTTGTGTCGGCCCCTAAAATCACATTAAAAACTACAATGTAAATGTCATTAATTTTCAGACACATATTTTATATATATATATATATATATCCCTCACTTCTAACAACAAGGAGGATGGGAGAAAGCGGATTGGAGCTACGATCACTCGGTCATGGGCAAGAAATAGGGAAATACCCACACCAGTAGAGGATAATCCCCAAGAGATTGACATACGGACATCAAACCAAAGAAAGGGGAGTGCAACGGTGATTAGGCTAAATACCTTAACAAACGGCAATAAACATAGAGAGGAGAGGTGCGAAGGGGAGGGGGGACAACAGCATTGTGTATTAGAACAGCCTGGAGGGAGCAGAAAAGAAAACAAGGCTAATAGACAAGANAAAATAACTGGGTATTTTATGACAGCCCATGCCTTCCCAGCAGTCATGTCATAGCATGTTCTCCAAACATGAATCTGTTTACTGGCCCTCAAAAGATTGGGAACCCCTGGCCTATTAGAACAACTTCAAGCTTATACACAAATCATAATGAAGGTTCTTGTCTTTCTTACCTCACATAGAGGGATATGGGAACCATGGTATTCAGCACAATGATGTAGCCCCAAAAGTTAAGGAAGCCGCGGTATGCAGGGGAATTATCTTTACCATCATAGAGATACCAAGAAGAATTGCCAATTTGTTGTTCCCAGTAAGTGTGTCCAATAGCCAGACCGGCAGACACCAGGATGAGTAATACGAAAATCTGAAATGTAAATACAAACCAAAACCATGCTTATAAAATAATATTTTATCCCCTAGAATATTACAAAGAATCTCAGATTCACACACTGGCGCTTGAAGAGGGGAGAAAAACAGATCTGGTCACTGCTGTTGTAAATGAGTTTAGAATATGTTGTCCTAAAAAGAGACTTAGCACATCTAATGATATGGGCAACTTACTAGACTGAACTAATATCAAAAATAAATGTGTGACCACCTTGTACATTCTCTGTTAATATGAATCCAAACAATAAGATCTGAAATTGCATAGTACAATGCACACAATAAATAATTAGATGTGTTTTTTTTAAATTTCCATAATCTTAACAGTGGCTTTCCATGACTCACTATTCAAATTCTATAAGAAACTACTGAAGGAGTTGGCTATGCTTAGCTTGAAGAGGTAAGTCTAAAGCAGTGGTTCTCAACCTTTTTAATGCCGCGACCCCAACCGGTCGTACGTCGAGGACTAAACCGGTCGTAAGTCGAGGACTAAACCGGTCGTAAGTCGAGGACTAAACTGGTCGTAAGTCGAGGACTACCCAACCGGTCGTAAGTCGAGGACTTTCCCTGCCCGGGAGCGCCACGCATGCGTGGTTCCGCCCCCTGTGCCAGCCGAGGCGTAGCTGGCAAGCGGCAGAGACGGAGCAGGAAGACCACCAGCTGGCCCAGCTCAAGGGAGGTAAGGCACCCGCCGGAAAAGGGGAAAAAAATGGCGGACAGCCTTGCTTGGCGACCTCCGTGAAATGGTCGATCGACCCCAAATGGGGTCGCGACCCATAGGTTGAGAACCGCTGGTCTAAAGGTAACCGATAATAATCTGATAATAATCTTTCAACAAGTGAAGTAGGTTGTCACAAAAGACAAAGAACGGAGCCAATTTGTATTGCTGCAGGTGGCAAGACAAGGATTAGGAAGAACTTCATAATATCAAGAACGGTTTGTCCTCTTTTGGGAGTAGCTGGCTGTCTCCTTTGCTGTTTGCATTTAAGAAGAGGTATTATGCCGAAGATATAGATTTTATTTTATTTCATTTGCTTTTCTTACTAAATAGGCTGCTGATAAGGAGATATACAGATAGTCCTCCCTTAATGACCAGTCACTTAGCAACTATTCAAAGTTATGAGCCCCTCCATAAGGTACTTACAACCTAGTTATGAAGTTCTGAAGACCAAACAATGCCCCCCATGATTGCAGTTTGAGTGCTTGGAAACCAGCTCATTTTTAGGGCTGCTTGCAGGGTCACATGAATGTGATTTTTAGTATTTTTTTTGCCAGTTTCCGGCATTTACTTCCAGTTTGGGGCAAAAACACATCCATTAGATTAAATGGAATTGTTTATTGATCGTAGAATTTATGTAGTGACCACTGCTAAAAAGGTCATAAAATCAGGTGTGATAATATGGTGGCCTGCTTAATGACTGATGGGACTTACAACCATAATTCCAAGCCCAAATATTGTTGTAAGTCGAGGACTACCTGTATTGATGCATTGAAGACACTTCCTCCCAAATATGGATCCTGCATTCTGTTTGTTAGTACTGGTTGCAAGGAAACCAGAAGCTTTCTTTCCTGATACCATAATAAATGTTTGACCTTAACAGATTAGCAAACAATTTTGTGCTACAGCTTTTGTTAACTCTAACTAAATACCAAGGAGGAAAAGTAAACTGAAATATCTTACCGTGTACACCATATAATTCATAAGAGAGTCAATTTTGGTCCTTTTAAACCTTGTTTTCCCACTGTTCTTCATTATTTTTGTGTCGGCCCCTAAAATCACATTAAAAACTACAATGTAAATGTCATTAATTTTCAGACACATATTTTATATATATATATATATATATATATATATCCAAATTTCTTTTTTTCTGACAAAGAGTAAAGAATTAAATTGGGAGACTAAGATGGACCATTTCTGGCTTTTTTTGCCTTCATCAGTTAGCCATACCCTTTATGGGATTCGAACCTGGGCAGTTATACATACTAGTCAGTGATTTAGTCACTGAGCCACAGGTTCTCTTCCCCTCTTTTGCCAGCAGAGTCAAGGGAGTAATGTATGTATAACTGCCCAGGTTCAAATCCCATAAAGGGTATGGCTAACTGATGAAGGCAAAAAAAGCCAGAAATGGTCCATCTTAGTCTCCCAATTTAATTCTTTACTCTTTGTCAGAAAAAAAGAAATTTGGATATAAAAATATTTCGCAGTTGCGACTTGAGCCTGCTCTATGCCCCTAGTTGGGGGCGGCAAGGCAAGAGATATTGTAAAAAGAGTAAACTATATATGAGTCTTTGGTCATTCGGGTTTTCTCCCGTGTAAGATTAGAAGTGTCATAGCGACGTTTCGATGAAATCACATTCATCATCATCAGGCTTGTGCTTTTAGCTTTGTGCTTCTCAGAGTAATGTGAAATGTCTGCTGTTTCTTTCTTTTATATATATAGTTTGGTGCACCCTGTCGGCCCAAATATGTCTGGTTGAAAAAAAAAAGTGAGAAAGAGCCTGTGGCCTAGAGGTTAATACATCTGCCTAACATGCAGACAGCCCAGGTTCAAATCTCAGAAGGGTATGTCTGGTTGAAAAGAACTAAAAAGTTCGAAATGGCTATTCCAGTTCTCCCTTAATTCTTTGTTAGCAATCCAAATTTTGACACACACACACACACACACACACACACACACATATATATTCTTAGATGCATAATAAAAATATTTTGCCAATTTATTACATAATAAAATATTTTGGCAATTTATTAATATGTTGCATTACTTATCATAGACTTAACAGGTCAAAAACTCTATTGAATATACATTTGCGAAAACAAACTATCTCTTTTTATATCAAAAAGCCGGCAAGTGATATTTCATTCATTACATAGATACCTGCAAATATGACAAGTCCATGACATACTTCCGTGTTCCGGATTTTACAACCACGCAACAAAATTTTATCAGCGTCCAAAGCATATCTCTTTCCTCGCCATATCATGGTCCCTGTAAATTTATCTAGACGATTGTTGGGCTCTTCGCACTCTACTAGGCCTAGATGTTTATTAAAAAGAACAGCAGGAGGAAAGAAAAGATTCAGGATCACAACATTGTATTTAAATATTTTCATGGCAGATTGCTTTACGGCAGGTGAACAGTAGTTGGCATGCAATGCAAGTAATCCTTGTTTAGCTACCACAGTTGGGACTGGCAATTTAGCCATTATGCGAAGCGATTGCTAAGTGAAACTGTGACTTTACTTATTTCAACTTTTCCAAGAAGGCTGTAAATGTGAGGATTGATCAAAATTACTTTTTCATCATTTCAAGACTGTCACTAAACAAAATCTGCCTGTACTTCACACGTAGCAGGAGATTACAGATGCTACTCCTTTTCTTGACGCATTTTAGATACAACTTTAGAAGGCCTCTGGAAAAGGGTGGATCATGCATGCAAAATCTAAAGAATCCTAGTTAAAATCTGTATTTTGCACAATCTATTTGTATGAACAGAACCAAGGTCTTATATATCACTTTGGAAACAGAAGATCACGGTCAGAATGACAAATAAATTTATTACTGTAATTACCTTCTGCTACTAAAGGCTTTGTATTTCTGAGCTTTCTATCCTCATGGTAGGAAAAGGGAGAAAAAGACGGAAGTACAGTAAAGCATTTTTCTTTTAGGAGCCAAACTGGAAGGGTGCACCTGAGAATATCTGTCTTTCAGGGCACAGTAACGAGGAACCAACAGGGAATCTTTCCTTGTGATCTTTATTTTAATGGAGAAGCTGAGCAGTTACACAGAAAAGAATCAATATGAGCTTTATGTGATGGAAAAATGTTTCAAACTTAATGGCTTCTACTAAGAAATAAAAGAGAACAGCAGGTCCTAATGTTAATGGGATTTTCTTGATTACCGAGCTTGTTAAAATGTGTTTTGGTATATATGCGGGGGAAAAATCCTTGTCTTAAAGACTGGATAAAAATCTTTGGGTTTGATGGAAGATAAATAATTAAAGATAATTTAGAGATTAAAAAGGGAAAGTATGCTTGAACAAACCATCAAATACTGCAAGTGCACTTTCTTCTTGAAGGCACCTGTCTGTTACTTCCAGTGACATTTTGAACTTTAAGTTGGTTTCACTAGCAGAGAGAGAAAGAGAAAAAAACCCCATAAGTTGCAGTGATAGAATAAGATAAATGAAGGATTTCAGTTCTTTTTTTAAGTTTGCTTAAGATTCCGCATTTATTTATTTTTGATTACATTTTATCTTTCCTATTTTCTAGTTATTTTATTTAAAATATAGATAAAGCAACAGTGGCAAAATCTATAGGACTTTCCTGCATGATATCTCAAAATGAATTGTATTCCAAATTCTAGACGGGCCCAATGGTCAAGTAATTACACAGTAGATTAAAAGCTGTTCTACTTCTTTATCCATTAAATCTCATTAACAGAATGCATTATGTTAACAAAGTAGAGAAGTAAGTTGCATAGGATGATTAGAGATATCATATGGTGGTTCATAGTCATTTGGGGGAATTGCTACGGAAAACAAAACAAAAACAGTTTCTTTAAAACAAACTTGCTGCATAGACTTAATGAAAATTGGTTTTGGATGAGAATGGGAACTACTGTATGTAGAGCCAGCATATAAAATTTTCCTTTTTTTGTCATTGTATCACAGTGGGAAATGGCTGCTTGTAGCTGTTTGTGTCACCTTGTTCATGTTATTTGTGCGGTGATTATATAGCAGAACTAATACTATTGAACCAGAGAGCAACAGCTAGCCAAACAAACTGAAACACAAGAGTGATAAATGTCTTCTTTAAAAGAAGAAGTTATAAGCAGTAGCCTCACCATAATTTACAGAAAAAAATACAATTTATACATTTTAACAGCTTGGTCATGCTACATTTCTCTCACTTATGTTTTATATCCTTCAAACAGAATTAGTTGTGTAGTTCTTAAAAGCAAGATCTATGTATATTCCCAATAATAAACCGTAATGTACAAACAATATACAGTACTATTTTAACAACAATACTTCAGGTTTACTTCCTTCTTGTTCTATATATGCAAATATAAAATGTTAAAATATAATATTTTAATGTCCCCTAAAATTCCCTCTGTAAGAATGTAAATCTGTTGTTAAGACAACACATAAGCAATGTTTTGGGCATGTCTGGAGAATGAAAGTGAGAATAAACAGACTTACCCATCTAATTCAGCTGTTTCTACATAACAAAGGCTGTTGGGCTCTGAACTGGACAACAATAAAATATCCGCCTAGTTAAATAAACAAAATGAATTAAATGTACATAACAGTGACATTAAATTTTCAGTGTAAATTTATACACATGCAAAGCTTTTGTACTTACAGGAACAAATGCATTTTTCCCCAAACGGATGATATCACCAACTGCAATGTCTTTCCATTTTGCGTTCTGAAAACTAAGTAGCAAGATATTTACACACAGAAACATGTACATTATAAACATAGAAATGAAATTATAATGTAATAATTATTACAGTAAAGCCTCTGGCATTTTGGTCCAAAAATGTATAGAACAATAATACAAACTTCCCAATAAAAACTTTTAAATATTTAGCATGCATACTGAACACTGTATTTATGATTCAGGGGATAACAATATTTTTCAAGAAGTGTGAAAAGAAATAATTATAGTTTATTATTTCTAAATTTCATGTTCTCTTTCTCATTTAAATGTCGACCTCCATCTTATTATAGATAGAAGGTTAAAACATTTGGGCTTACATACCCCTAAATCTGCAGGATTACAGATACTGATTAGAAATGTGTAAATTTGATTTTTCTTATGAATGAAGGCAAATATATGTGTCACAGGATAATATTGCAAGATCCAATCTGGGTTGGTCACTGGGACCAGAGATTTACTCTTCCCAACTTCCAGAGTCATGCTCTCTACTGGAATGTCTATGGAGATTCTCAGTCATCCAGATCATAGTTATCCCAAATATCCTTTTTCACGAGGCAACTGGACTTTCTTGTTTTTCTTTGAACATGTTTCACTTCTTCTTGGATCAGAAGTGAAGCATCTTCAAAGAAAGACAAGAAAGTCCAGTTGCCTCATGAAAAAGCATCTTTGGGATCTCTACCGGAATATGTGCTTTGGGCTATTCTGTGAGTCATACTTATGTGGTGCCTTCCTATTGGCTGATTGGTATGTTGATGGCTGATGATTGGCTGTTGTTACCTTGTGCTGACAGCCCTCAGCTCCTAAGTATTTGATAAGCTGGTGGTAAACCAATACTCCTGTTAACTGACAAGGGGTCCATTTCCCAGACTTCATGACTGACCACCAGTTTATCAAGTTCTTAGGAGCTGAGGGCTTGGCCAGTCAATTGCCAGTCTTCAACACACCAATCAACCAATAAGAAGGCACCACTAAATATGACTCACAGAATAGCCCGAAGCACGTATTCCAGTAGAGAGAAGTTCCCTGAAGATGGGCTCCAGCATGAATAAATCTCTGGGCCCAGATAGATTTTTCTTCCTCGTTTTATTATTCCAAAATTAGAATCATTCAGCTATGTAACATTCAGGGGAATTGTTTACTTAGTTATTTGTTATGCACATGGCTGAAATTTATCAAATGACTGACGCAAACTAACCGCTAGGTAAACATTAGACTTGTACAAACTGTATTCAAGTCAGATTATCAGTTCAATTCAAACTAAGCTGATCTGATTCAAGACTTCAATTTGAAACACTGAGCCAGTCTGAGCCAATTTGAAGCAATCTTCTGATTTCAGAAATGGGATTCAATTCAGAAATTTGCTTGAATCGAAGAATCAAATATTTGCATGATAGCCA
>NW_015386150.1:524071-592794 GCF_001527695.2 Protobothrops mucrosquamatus | reverse complement strand
AAGTTGGAAGGGACCTTGGAGGTCATCTAGTCCAACCCCCTGCTCAGGCAGGAAACCCTATACCATTTCGGACAAATGGCTGTCCAGTCTCTTCTTAAAAACTTCCAGTGTTGGAGCATTCACCGCTTCTGGAGGCAGGTTGTTCCATTGGTTAATTGTTCTAACTGTCAGGAAGTTTCTCCTTAGTTCTAAGTTGCTTCTCTCCTTGATCAGTTTCCATCCGTTGCTTCTCGTCCTGCCTTCAGGCGCCTTGGAGAGTAGTTTGACTCCCTCTTCTTTGTGGCAGCCCCTGAGATATTGGAACACTGCTATCATGTCCCCCCTCACTGATAATGTATTGAATTTTCCACTAGACCAAAATATGGGCTGTCCTTGGCAAAATAGATTGATAACATAATCTTTGCATTATCATACAAAAGTAACAATGATTCTGATGATTGTATTATTTGACCACTGCCCCAACACACTTTATTTTTGTGAATCTAAACACAGGAAGAGCTGCAAATAAATTAAAATGTGTTTTACCCTTTTTTGCTAGAGATTTGAATTTTTCCCATGGAATCAGATGATGGGAATTTTGTAATGATCCTAACTGATTCCTGAAATGGATTGTCACTTTATCTCTTTTTCACAAAACAGTGAATCTTAAAGTAGCAATGTGTACTCTTGATTGCAACAAAGTTTAGTCTAAATATACCAGTTTGCATTTCACACATGCAAACTATAATCTGTGTTGCTCTTAAAGGTTTTAATGGAGTGTGTGTGCCCTGGGCACTGTCATTTTTCCTGCCTCACCCCACCCCCAAGTTAATAGTTAATAGCCATTCCACCTATAGAAAATTATATAGATGGGATAATATATCTGATTACAGTACCTCTTGCCTTTGATTACATCACATGTTCGGTTGTTAATTTCATTGTCCATCCGATGGCGTGCCTAAAAGGAGAAATAAATGAAACAAGATTAAAAGGACTCTCATTATTTAACCTGAAGAAGTAGTAATAACAATCATGATATTAAAAATATCTCTCCTCTCACAAGATCCCTTTCTACTTTTAATGGATGGGGATAATGTATCAAATATTTCAGAGGACCACAGGAAGAAAACAATAACTCAGGCAATTAAATAATTTGTTAACAGGGTTAGGGTTAGGAACAAATCTAATACTCTTTCCTCCTCTTATTTTCCCCACAACAACCCTGTGAGTGACTAGCCCAAAGCCACCCAGCCAGCTTGCATGCTTAAGGCGGGACTAGAACTCTCAGTCTCCTGGTTTCTAACCCAGCACATCAACCACTACAACCAAACTGGCTTCTTTGAGAAGCAAAGTCATGCCTTTCATTTCTTTAATTTAGGGAACTCAACAGTCTGTTCTGTTTTTCGTTTGCCTGTTGCCCTCCTGAACATCTTTAAACATTCTTAATAGGTGTTTTAAAAAAGGAAAAAGAAAAAGAGAAAAATCCTTACAACATCGTCCACTAGATCTTTAACTGCAGTGATACCCAAGACCAGGAGCAATGGAATCAACGTGGTATACCAAGACAGAGTTGTTATTTGAGGAATTGTCTGAAGTGAAAAAAACAAAACCCACCAGTTATTTACCTTTGTAAAACACCACACAGATATACAAAGTGGCTTATATATTAGATAGATTCCTAATGGTAGATTATGCTATTCCTGTTAAAGGTTACAGGCCTTGATAGCTGCAATGTGTGTGTTTCTCTCTCTTTCTGTGTGTGTGTATGAGGGACAATAACTCAATTCTGGTTAAAGTTAAAAACAATGCAGAAGTTTATAACTGCAGCACAGCTAGCCCTCAATTTACAGCCACTCGTTTAATGACTGTTTGAAGTTACAACGGCACTGAAAAAAGTCAATAACATACTTAACGACAGATCTCACAGTCATGTGATCAAAATTCGAGTGCTTGGCATATATTTGTGATGATTGCAGGATCCTGGGATCATGTGATCACCATTTGCAACTTTCCCAGATGGCTTCCAATGAGCGGAGTCAATGGGGAAAACTGGATTTGCTTAACAACTGTGTGATTCACTTAACAATTGCAGTGGTTCACTTAAAAACCTGGCAAGAAAGATAAACTTGGGTGTGACTCACTTAAAAGCCTCATTGCTTAGCAATTTTGGGAAATCTTGGTCTCAGCTGTGGCTATAAATCAAGGGCTACCTGTCGTGAATCAGATTCCTAAATAGGTTGAGAATACTGCCATTGAATTGGACACTCATACTTCTTGTATTTAATAATTTTAAATGCATTGCTACAGAATAATTATTATCCCAGATACATCCAACTTAAGTACTGCATAGTTAAATAAAAATACTTTCATTGAAACGTAGTGCATTCATATGGTTTGAATTAAAAATACTCTTAATTTCTTTTTGCATATTATTGTTCGAGTCTGTCATATCTAAAAAGCTTACAACAGTCATCTTTATATTAGCTGTAGTAAATACTAGATAGAGCTAGTAAGTAGTGGTAGGAACTCTACCAAAAGGAGGAAGTTAAAGGTTAACAGCAGTGAAGCAGGAAAACCCCGTTTCCTAGCAGGGAAGTACTGATTTTTGGTATTAACACAAAAATGCTCCATTATTGCATATATCCTCTGGGGCTAAGATGTCTGCCTGTAGGCTCCACAATACAGTAAGCTGAACAAGGAAATCTGGATCAGCACATTCAAACATTGCAACACCAATACAACAGCATAAATTGAATTGTGTAAAGCATCACACACTCACATGCAAATTGCTCATATGTGGAATTTGTTTTTGGAAAATTAGTATTTCCCTCTGAACATGGAAAATGCTTATTTAGTCAGGAACTTCCCTCGTGTGATTAAAACCACAAAGTATGTGTGTAAAATTAGGAGCCTACTGTCCAGTCTCACAGACTGTCAACCAGTTTACATTGGTGGTAAATGTATACTGAGTCAATCTGCAGCTCTAAAATTGACTATAAAGAGGACTTACTCCATAATAAATTTCAAAAGAGATGTTATACCTGTAAAATAAGTAGAATAAGGAAATAGAAATTGGCAATTCTTTTAAACTGCTCATACAAGTTCAATGGCAAAAAGGTAATTGGATTATACTTGTAGGTTTTGATGGCGTTTCCCTGTTGAAAACAAAAAAAATCCACTTTAGTTAGCATTAATGTAGAAATCATGTAAATTCATTTTGTATTTTAAACAAAACATTATTAACCAAAGTGGTTTGGTATGCAAGTGTATTGTACAAACCAGACTACTCTGAAACAGACCTGGGGATTTTAATGTTTTTCAAAAACATTATCCTACTACAATATTATTCCACATTTTTATTAAAAAAAACCAATTTTAAAAAGGCGTTGAAGGGAAATAGAGAGGTTTTCAACACTTGAACAAGTAATGAAAAACTGGCTTGGGAAGCCTAAATAACCCCCATTCCAGGCTTGTTTTATACATGGATTTTATAAATATTCTCTATAATATGTACTTTTGGAGTTGTTGACTTTTTTAAGTATGCAAAGGAATTCTCACAAACTCTGCTGCTCAATTTACTCTAATTTTAACCAACTAATCTCAACCCTAGGAATCAGTTGTGTTGTTTGATAAGTCAGAATATAAGAGTTTTATGCTCTAAGGGCCAGACTCAGAATTGTTTTAAAATACAACATGATGCAAAACCTGCAGTGTATACAACTACAATTAATTAGGGCTAAGGTGTAGCTCCATAACTAACCATAATTAACCCAATAGGGTTATAAATTTTACAACTTAAACATATACGAAACCGGCTTCGTCCCATTACATGGGCCCATCCCACCCAGTCAGGCAGAGACAGCATGTTGCAGACCCCATCAGTTAAAGAACTCCAACTTGCTGTGTCTAGGAAGAAAGCTTTTTCTGCCATTGACCCCACCCCATGGAATATTCTCCTCCAGGAGGTGAGTCAGGGCCCCACTCTCCGGGCCTTCCAAAAAGGAGTTAAACTCTTTTTAACTCCTGTAGCCTTGCATGGGGAGTCATGATGTTAGTTGATGATATAAGAACCTTCTCTTTGTCAATTAATTTTTAACAGGGTTTAATTATTCTTGACTCCTTAAAAAATTTTAATTCTAAAAAAAATTAACTCTAACATTTTAATTTTTTATATACTGTTTTTATATATTGATGCTTTATTGTACACTGACCAGAATCCCTCTTTGAGGGATATGGGTGGTTCAGAAATGTGAAGAATGAATGAATGAATGAATGAATGAATGAACGAACGAACGAATGAACGAACTGTCACTATGTAGAGCAGGTGTTTCCCCGAAAGTAAGACTACCCTGAAAATAAGCCCTAGCTTTATTTTGGGGTTGTGCCTAATATAAGCCCTATCTCAAAAACAAGCTCTAGTTTTGGGGCGAGGCACACACCTAAAAATCAAGCTAGGGTGGGGGTAGGATAATGGAGCTTACCATTGCAACTGGGCCTCCTATGGATCGGCATTTGCCTCTCCTCGCCGACCCAATTCTTTTTGTGACCAAAGGAGCAGCTTCATTCTGCAACTGAT
The DNA here is from genome assembly GCF_001527695.2 of Protobothrops mucrosquamatus. NCBI lineage: Eukaryota > Metazoa > Chordata > Lepidosauria > Squamata > Viperidae > Protobothrops > Protobothrops mucrosquamatus. The sequence goes on along the minus strand of NW_015386150.1, from coordinate 588,239 downwards.
AATGGGAGCTCTGGAAGGCCTCTGCAGCTGAGAACTGAGCTACGGATTCAATCCATAGCTTGGTTCTCGGCTGCAGAGGCCTTCTGACTGCAAAATGCAGGTTGGAGCTCCATTCTCAGCTGCAGAATGAAACTGCTCCTTCAGCCGCAGAAGACGTGGGCCAGCTGGGGGGGGGCTGGCAGGGCTGCTGCGAGTGAATGGAAAAGACACCCCCTGAAAATAAGACTTGGTGCCTCTTTTGGAGGCAAAAAATAATAAAAAAAATAAAAAAAGACTGGGTCTTATTTTCGGGGTAACATGGTAATAATACATATGTCAACGCTGCAAATACTGTATATTCTTCCTTTGACAATGTGCAGAACTGTCTGGTATATATATAGTTAAACCAGCAACTAGGAAAGAGGGAGGAGCATAAGGATAGCCCGGGAGAAAGAAACCGAAAGTAAATCACATCTTCCAAGTTGATTGGAAGATGTGAACCATGACCCTACAATAAGGGAGTGGAAAATGTCTGGAATGCTATGCGTAACGGAAGAGAAGCAGTTCTAAGCATTCCACCATGCCGTGCTGATGTACTTTAACATTAATAAATGCTTTTAGGAGAAAATATGCCTGAAAGTCCTTTTAAGTGTTTCGTTACTCAGACACATGACAACATACCTACAAGATCATAAACTTTTTAACATTATGATATGATTTGTAATTATATTTATATGCATTAACTTTATTATATATTTTATATATGGCCCAAGACAATTCCTCTTCGCTCAATGCAGCCCAGGTGAGCCAAAAGATTGGACACCCATGGTGTAGAGCAGGGGGGGTTAAACTGGTGGCCTATGGGCCAGATGCGTCACATGCAGGCCACACCCAAACCGCTCCACAAAGGCAAAAAGCGTCACAATACATCACGTGATGTGATCGAGTTTGACACCCATGGTGTAGAGCAGGCATGTCAAACTCGCGACGTCACGTGACATTGCGCAACGTATTGGGCCGGTTTTGCCATTGCTGGCAATGGGGTGGGCGCAGCTTCCACGTGACGCGTCTGGCCCGCGGGCTGGCAGTTTGACACTCCTGGTGTAGAGCAACCAAAACAATAAAGTGTTGGGGAAAGTAATAGGCAGATGGGGACAATTGGAGCACCTAGAGTTGCCAGGTGTCCACTATTTGAGCGGACAGTCCGCTTTTTTCACATTATGTTCACTATTTTTTTCACAATATAGTGGACATTTTTTTTATTCAAAAGCTTTATGATGAAATGGTACATAAAGCTGTACAGTCTAAGACAGTGGTTCTCAACCTTTTTAATGCCGCGACCCCAACCGGTCGTAAGTCGAGGACTAAACTGGTCGTAAGTTGAGGACTAAACCGGTCGTAAGTCGAGGACTACCCAACCGGTCGTAAGTCGAGGACTTTCCCTGCCCGGGAGCGCCGCACATACGTGTTTCCGCCCCCTGCGCCGGCCGAGGCGTAGCTGGCAAGCGGCAGAGACAGAGCAGGCTGACCACCAGCTGGCCCAGCCCAAGGGAGGTAAGGCACCCGCCGGAAAAGGGGGAAAAAATGGCGGACAAAAAAAATGGCGGACAGCCTTGCTTGGCGACCCCCATGAAATGGTCAATCGACCCCAAATGGGGTCCCGACCCACAGGTTGAGAACCACTGGTCTAAGAGAATAAGTATAGGACAATCGCGTTTTGTCTTTTTTTTCATGTTAGAATGAGACAAAGATCGAATATCCATTGAACTCGATTCTCCGAAAAAATTATTAATCATACACAATTGTTTCACAAGACATTTAATAAAAGTATATAAAATTATTTACATACTATTTTTCTTAACTCGCATTTACCTATTATTTTTATATTATACTTTTTTCTTAGTTGGATAGGTATGTTTTGGAACACTAACGTATCATCATTTGAGGTTCAATGAGTACTAGCCTCAATATGTAGAGCGCGAGAGTGTCGACTGACCTAAAATGGCGTCGAGTGATGAGAGTGACAGCGGCGAGATTTCGAATTCTTTTTTACTTTTTTTTACTACTTAACCCCCCCCCCCGCTTGTCCGCTATTTTTTGGAATTAGACCTGGCAACCCTAGGAGCACCTCTTCCATCATAAGTGTGGGTAGACTTCTTAGAACATGAATTTTGATCATATGACCAAAGGGGGCTGCAATGGCTATAATTTCATTGACTGGTGTAAGAACCATTCGTTTAGCACTGCCATAAGTTTGAATGGTGGCTGAACAAATGGTTGTAACTGAAGGTTTACTTTTAGTTTGGGGCTGCCAGACTACAGTATTTTGTATTTCTTGAATTTAATCCTGGGTCTCCTATTAGTTGTGTCTGCCATTCATTTACTGCCTTGTTTTCCATTTTTAATGAAAGCATTTGGAACATAAAATTAAATCTTGGAAGAACTCTTAAGACAATTTTAACTTTCTCCATCTTAAAAAAAACTATATTTTTCCAGATTTCTGAGTAGCTATTTTTAGATAGGAGTTTCTTGTTTCTTTCTGAAATAAATACCCACCTAGTGAATCTTTTTGCAACAATGTTAAATCTTATTATTTGGTAGATGCATTGCTTTTTTTCCTCAGCTAAAATCCATGCCAATGTATGAGTTGTTTCATTAATTTTAATTAAACTAAAATACAAGGAAATTACATCTGATTTAGCTCTAATCACCAATTTTGAAAGTGCAGCTTCCAAAAGGCCACTGAAATGCAAATCGAATTCTCTGGCACAAAAAAGGCTAATGGCATTTAGAAAATAATTAAGTAATTAAAATTGCAAAGGGTAAATATCTTTTTAGATGAGGTCTTATTTGAGAATTTAAAAAGACCAGAGCAATCTTAGGATTGATAGAAACTTCAATACACCAACCACTAGGCTCTTCAACAACTTTAAAGGCCAGCTGCAATCCTTGTGTACTGTATGAAAATGAACATAAGATTAACTAAGGAATCCAGTTTCTTTGTTTGTTCTCCTTAAAACATGCTGAACAAAGTGGCTAAATACACTGTGGTAAGAACTGCAATTAAATACATCTGGAAAATGCTACTTATGCAAAGTCTAGACTAATGAATCCATGCCTGTACAAAAATTCAAACAATTAATCAATTAAGATTTTCTCTTTAGATGAGAGTCTTAAGAACTATTGGAAACTATTACGTATAGAAATGTTTACTTACCGCGTATTTACTTTTCTGAATACAAAGGAATATTGTTTCCTTAAACTGGGGTTGCTCATAGAAAGCTCTGTCATTTGCTTTAACTTGCCAGCTGCAATCTGAAAACACAGCAAAATATTTAATTTATAAATACTTGGAAGTATAGAATGGGTTTTTCTTCTATATATGAATTAAGTGGGAGTGTGCATGACTCTCCCTTTTTTTAAAATCTGAAAGCAGCTCACAAGGCAAAAATTCTGCATTATATCCTTGATTTTGCATACATTCACAAATAGCAATAGCACTTAGACTTATATACCGCTTCATAGTGCTTTACATCAGGGGTCCACAATCTCTGGTCTGTGGACCTTCACTGGGCTGCAGCATGCCAGTAATCGGTCCGTGCAAACAAGCGAAACTCCATCCATGGGATGCAGGCAGTACGCAAAACCACACCTCCTTCTGTCCGCAGAAAAAAACTTTCTCTATGGAACTGGTTCCTGATACCCAAAAGGTTGAGGGCCACTACTTTACAGCAGTCACTGGGCAGTTTACAATGTCAGCATATTGCCTCCAATAATCTGGGTCCTCATTTTACTGACGGATGGAAGGCTGAGTCAACCTTGAGCTGCTCAGAAGGATGGAAGGCTGAGTCAACCTTGAGCTGCTCAGAATTGAACTCCTGGAGTGAGCAGTGAGTTAGCCTGCACTGCTACATTCTAAACACTGCACCACCACAGCTCTTATTAAACATCTAGATGCTGTTCAACTTTGCTTCTATAAATGCAAACTAGCAGTACTGGTGAACGAACAAAATATATCGTATTGACAGAGAAATGCTAAAAGTGGGAGAACTGGATAGCCGTTGAATGGTAAAATTAATTTTACCTGGAGGAAAAAAATAATACTTTACTAAAACGAATTACAGTTATGTCATCCATTTGGTTTTTTTTTAACTGAAAAGCTTGCTAAAAAGTTATTGTAATGACGCATATATATTCTATGCAGTTACTAAATCCAATTGAAAAGTTGACATAATCTAACCATTGTTTTTCTGTGCCTTAATTCTTATTCACACAAGTATTTGTTACTACTTGTTCATGAATAATGTCCGCAACATATATCTCAATTAATGTACTGAATTTTGATGGGATAAAATCTCCTTGATAATCTCTTCCTTGTTGCAAAAGTTCTGAATTAATTATTGATTAATTAATGGAAATTTTTCTCTGTTCATCAAAATTAAAAGGCAAGGAAAAGTTAAAGGTCCCAGGCACCTAACAAGACTTCAGTTAGATTACCTGTTAAGTTTGTTACTGGGCAACTAATTGATCTACTTATATAATTATCCTTTATTTCCAGAAATATTGAAAATGCATTCTATTTTTAATACTATTTTTTTCTGCAAGGTAGAAACATTAAAGAAAACAAAATGGAACAAATATCCTGGCACCAATAACTCCTTCAGAAATATTCTAAATCAAATGTGTGTGTGTGCCTAAATTTGTTGGATATGGCCAATAAAGTAAAATTATCTTGAACTACTCTACCCAACTCACCCTTATCATGCCTAACACTTCAATCAGTTCCAAACTATTTTTATTACGTAGTCCTTGATTTATGTCCATATTTGGGACCAGAATTATTGAGCAAGGCAGTTCTTAAATGAGTCATACCCGATTTTACAACATTTTTGCCATGGTTATTAAACAGTTGCTAAATGAATCACATGGTTGTTAAGCAAATCCGGCTTCCCCCATTGATTTTGCTTGTCAGAAGCTGGCTGGAAAGATTGCAGATGTTGATCACATAACCCCGGGAAACTGTAACCATCATAAATATATGCCAGTTTCCAAGCATCCAAATTTTGCTCATGTGATTGCAGGGATTCTATGATAGTTGTAAGTGCAAGACCAGTCATAAGTCACATTTTCCAATACAGTTATAATTTTGAATGGTCATTAAATAGTTGTAAGTTGAGGACTATCTGTACACTTTCTGTTGAATCAGTCCAGTTCATCAGTCCTTGTAATCTTTTGCAAACAAGTCAATATAAAGAAAAAAAACCCCTTCAAAATAATCACTAGCCTTTGGTAATAATTTCTTGCATTCTCACCCTTTTGAAGTGTCTCTCGAGTTGTTTCCACCTCTATATTAATACGGTTTTGCTCTGGTTCAACGTCAGGTTGAATGTCCAAGTCATCTTCCGTCTCATCATCACTATATGGAACCTCCTCATCATTGGGCTGAGAGTCTTCATCAAAGGTAGTTTCAGAGTCTCTTTCTGAATTCATCCTGCCAACAGTTCCTGAAAAACAAAAGTAAAAGTAGATCGGTATCAACCTGTCATGGAAGTCCTTCTTGCCATTTTTTTCATCAGACCAAATTTGACCAGCTAAAACAAATGTATTCAATCTATGCTTTAAAAAGAACCCATGCATTATCATTCAGGGCCTTGGTGCACCTAATAAATAAATATAAAATAAATATCCACCTACCTTTTTACAATGATGTTAAATCTTTTTATTTGGTAGATATATTGCTTTTCTTCCTGAGCTAAATTCCATGTCAATGTGTGAGTTATTTCATTAATTTTAATTAAACTAAAATACAAGGAAATCTGACATTGAACTCCAACCAGTCATGCTTTTAGATGCCATTTCTCTTTAAAAACCTATCAACAAATCAACTTATATGGAAAATCAATTAAGTGGGATAGTAAATTCCATTGTGAAAATGTCTTATAATGAAACTAAGACTTGAAGCACTACAATTCTAGTACGTTGCAGGAAAATAAACAAAAATCATAATTTTAAAAAAAACTACAGATAAGAGGTAAAACTATAGAACTGGAACCTCTCTCAGGACAAACACCATTTTTGTAACGTTTAGCCTTATTCTAGCTAGGCAACGGAGATCATGGTTGCTAGCAAATAGCTCTGGACATAGAGAAAGTTAGACACTGGGAAATTCTAACAGGCTGAGGGTTCCCTTCTTACAAAGAGGACCTCAAGGGATCCCGCTGAGGGAGACAGGAAGGCCAACAGCTTCCATCAAATGATTCAAAAGGTGTCATAATTGGAGACCTCTGAAGTTCAGACATTCAGATATGCTGGGACAAAACCAATTTGCATATCAATAATTAACAGGATAGGCTTTAGAAATGTCTATATGCAAAAAAAAAGTGTGGACACTCTTGAATTGATAGATTGAAATATTAATTATGCATGCTCACTTTATAAAACATGTTCAATTGTAATAATAAAAGTAGGGAATAACAAAAGAAGTTGCAGAACCCAAGATAAATAATTTAAGGATCTTAAAAATTCAATTAATGTGGCTGTGCTGTACTATTTCCTCTCTACTCCCTCTCTACTAATATTATGTACAATGGCCTGAATCATCATGTAAAATGTAGACAATTAATTAAAGTTAAATAAGATTTATCAGGAAAGAGCTCAAAGTTGAAATCTTAAGCTCAACTCCTACTAACTTCATGAAGCCCACTTGGCAACAATATAGAAACGGTTTTGCCATTTTCTTTCTTGGGGATATTTTTCAATTTCAGTCTACAATCTACAGTGAAGGATTTCTTGGAGACTTCCATCTAAGGAGTAACAGGACTTATTTCTGCTCTGATTTTTTTTTTTGGATCAGCTGAATTTGCTAATTTATAGAGAGAAAGATATGGATTTATTTTTAAATTATTACCATAGTTTAAAAGAGAAATATCGCTCATCTCTGTGGGCTGACTGTAATGGTGTACTGGCACATGGAGGTTACCATTTGTTAATTGACGGCCATTTTCCTAGGTTCCACCAGGTGTATTTCCTTCATTAATAGAAACCACAACGTTCTGCCTTCCTGCTCTGGTGGGCCAGGTAGACATATACCACTCAATATCCTCACTGTAAAATCTACAAGACAGAGCTTCAATATACCTAAAAAGTACCAGGTTCAGACAGGCCGGTTAAATATCTGGATAATACTTGGCATTTTCAATTTTATCTAAATTGTTGGCAAACGTTTATTTTAATTCTAGGTACCACAAAATAAAAGACAGTGTTGAAAAATGATTTTGCATTAAGCTCCACATTAAGCCCCTTGGTCCATAGTCCTACTCTTCAAAGAGACATGTGTATCATAACTGAGGTCTTCTTTTTCAATTCCTCTGCTCTGCATGACTTTAATCAAGGTTTCATGCCTGTATTTTAACTCCACCCTATGGGGCTGCTTTCTTTCTATCTGAACTCAAATAATACCCATAGATGCACTTCTGTACCTACATTTTCTGCAAACACTGGTTGACTTACCGTATATTGTAGGGAGTGGCATAGTTAATGCTTAACAGGGTTATTTTTTTAAAAAAAAAAAACTCCACCTAGCAAACTATTTTGCAATTCTTTGTGCTGCATATTAGATGTTCCGAAAGAAAAGAAAGTATGACCTTGACTGTTTCCTCATAAAGATACTGAAAGAAGACAATTAATTCAACTCTGCAAACTGTCTTACACACTCACCTACAACCAGATCCTCCTTTTCCATTAAACAATGACACCTTTGTAAAAGAACAAGCAGCTGGCCTGCAAATGGGCAATCCTTTTTAATTTCTGCACAAAATTGCATACTTTTAGAACGAGAATTGTATTATTTTTTCCTCCCACTAACGTTTCACATAACAGATTAAGACACTATGAAAAACAGAAACTTTTCTCCAGAAAAGTTTGTGTTAACTTGATTCCCTCTTTCCTCAGAAAGGGAATGCTTGTGGAGTACAAGTAGCCCTTGACATATGAACACACTGAGCCCAAATTTTCCATTGCTAAGCAAGATAATTGTTGTGAGTTTTGCCCCATTTTACGATTATTCTTGCCATGGGGTATTAAGTGAATCATTGCAATTGTTAAGTTATAAGGTGACCAACCGTCCTCCTTTAGGGAAGACAGTCCTCCTTTTTTAAGTTCTGTCCTCCCTTGAAAAGTGTCCTCCTACATGTCCTCCTTTTCGATATTTGAAGACTAATTTGCAGGGCTTTTTTCCCTCATAGAACGCTTAGAATGGCGTTCCGGCACCTTTTTTTGATGGTTTTTTTTTCAACTTTTGCATGAGCTGTGCTACTCCCCCTATTGGCTTTCGAAAGCCAATAGGAATTGCTGCTGAGTGCGCCAAAACACCTGGCCGGCAAACTTTGCACATGTAAGTTGTCTGCAGCGAAGGCGAATTGGCAGGAACTTTGCACCCTTCCCTGCTACCAAGTACACCATCTCCTAGTTAGTCCCAAAGATACCTGGAGGAGACTGGAACGGCGATGCCACAGTAACTTTCTCTTGATCTTCAGCTCTGCTAGGGCAATAATGGCTGCGGGTGCAAGAGGCAGGGGCAGCGGGGCTGCTGCGGGCAGGGGTGTGAGGGGCGGCGGTGGCCGGCTGCCCCCCATGCTATTGGGAGACACGGGGCCTGCTCTACACGAGGCAGTGCAGGGTGGGCAGTGGTGCTGGCAGGGCGGCTGCAGGTGGGGTGTGTCGATGGCGGGCTGCCCCCCGGTGCTTTGGGAGCCGTGGGGCCCGCTGTACACGGCGGGGCAGCAGTACTGGCAGGGCAGTTGCGGGCGGGGGCACAGCATGTAAGCATAATTACAATATAAAATGTTATTGTTACAAATGTTTTTTATTATGCATTTATCATATTATAGTGTATTCTGTATTATTGCTGCAATGAATAAAATATTTCTTTTATTTACGATATTTTTTTCTTCAATTTATTTGTCCTCCTTTTCATTGTAAAAAAGTTGGTCACCTTATAAGTTAATAACACACTTGTTAAGTGAATCTTGGTTCCCTATTGAGTTTGCTTGTCAGAAGATCGCAAAAGCTGATCACATGATCCCAGGACACCACAACCGTCATAAATACATGCCAGTTGACAAGCATCCTGATTTTGATCATGTAACCAGGGGGATGCTGCCATGGTTGTAAGAGTGAAAAACCATCACGAGTCACTTTTTTCAGTGCCATTGTAACGTCTAATGGTCACTAAATGAATGATTGTTAAATTGAGGACCAGCTTTATGTAGTATGCCAGTGATTCTGGATTCAAATTCTTGATATATCTTAGCAGGTTTAGCAGAGAGCTCCGCCCAAAATCCAGGGGAGTTACCTCAGGATATGCAGTACCCAATTGGATACAGCAATGATATTAGATAATATAAAGCAGGTACCCATAATCTGAATAGTAATAATCCAAAATTAGGGTTTCCTCATCTTCATAATTATTCAATATTATGGGAAAAGCTACTCTACAGTATAAGAGTAAGCTCTCTATTGTAGGATCCAATCTGGGTCAGTCACCAAAGGTTTAGTCTTCCGAGCTTTCAGACTCAGCTGCAGCCCATCCTGAGGGAACTTCTCTTTAGTAGAGGGTCTGTAACTGGCATGAAATTCCTTGTATGAAAGGCATTTTGTTTTCTTGTAGGATAAGTTAAGCAGCTTTTTTTAAAAAAAGAACTGCAGTAGTTTATTTTGTTTTTTAAAGAGGTGTAGCAAAAACGAAGATCCATTCTGTGTCTGAATAGCAAACTGTACACAAAACACAGAACTCTAAATCTAACTTCAATAATCTCATTTACAATGATGTTTCTCTACATTCTCAACCTAGCAAGATTAGACTGCAAACATCCATAAAAAGAGAAACAAAACATTATGGTATTTAATGAAACAGACACGAATCCCACCATCTGACCAGAACAAGCAGCTTCTTCCTTCCTGAAGCTTTGCAATTACTTCAAATTTGTGCACAAATGAAGCATCAACACAAATGTCCATTAGGATAATTTACAGATAGGCGAACCTTCATTGCAGATTACTTGGGAGTGAAGCTCCAGTTGTGTGCATGTGTGCGCATTAGAACATGTAGTAGAACTTCATTGATTTGTTGGGATATTATTAGAGTAGAAAATAAATAACTCATAGCAATTATATTTTGCACAATGAATTATGCACAATGAATTATGTTGCTATACCTTTAAAAACATAATAAGGGAAAAGGGTGGATATTTTTTTCTATATTTATTATATTATTGTATTTCTATACTTTAACAAGGATGGTAACAATTGCCTTCAAGTGCAACTATTGCTTTATATTCAACCATTCCTTTTGGAAGTTAAAATTAAATACTTCTTTACACTGACAATTCAGAAGCAATACCAAGAGATTTTTTACTGACAAACAGCAAATTGATTTTGTATAGCTATAGATTTGTCTAGTTTCCTTTTAAAATCCTTTAAAATGATGTCCTCAATAATTCTGGAATTTTTCCTTGAAACTGAAAAAAAATATTTGATTTTAGGTTTTGCTGACTGGAATAATTTTGTTATTATAAAAATGGCTTGAAATATTTTATTTATTTATTTATTTATTTAATTATATTTTCACCCCGCCCTTCTCCTTGCGGACTCAGGGCGGCTAACAGCCTAATAAAAACAGATACAAAGATACGAAAAATACTACCATTAAAAGCATTATTAAAAAGAAATATTTCAATTTGGCCTTTGTTATTTTAAAAATTATTTTAAAACCCAACTAAAAATTACCCCTTAGGCCAGTCCTGCTAGCTTAAATAGCCATGTCTTGAGGGCGCGGCGGAAGGAAGGGAGATCAGGGATCACCCTGATCTCTGGGGGTAGTTCGTTCCATAGGGTGGGAGCTCCCACCGAGAAGGCCCTCCCCCTGGGGGTCGCNCCACTCAGAGTCACATTGTTTGAGATGGACAGACATATAAATACATATGTGCACAAAATGCATATTCTCTAACACCAAAAGTTTTTATTTTATTTTCATTAAAATATAAATTTATTTCAGATTAAAACAAAGTCTGTGTCAAAAGATTTCAGTGTTAGCTTTAACCAGCCCTGCGCAACATTCACTGATACAAACATTTCACTGGTTCACTGATACAAACATTTACTACAATTCTGCATCAAGGCTTACTAATCACAAGTCAAATTGAAATAAAAGCAAGTGAAACAAATTTTGGCTCTCCATTTTGGACATCTAAACTGTCTTAAGCATGAATTCCACATTTATAAACTTCCTGTCTGATATTTCCTTTATTGTTCATTTCTCATTTTTGACAGATTTATTTATTTATTTTATTTATTTAATTATATTTTTACCCCGCCCTTCTCCTTGCGGACTCAGGGCGGCTAACAGCCTAATAAAAACAGATACAAAAATACAAAAGATACTACCATTAAAACATTATTAAAAAGAAATATTTCAATTTGGCCTTTGTTATTTTAAAAAATTATTTTAAAACCCATCTAAAAATTACCCCTTAGGCCAGTCCTGCTAGCTTAAATAGCCATGTCTTGAGGGCGTGGCGGAAGGAAGGGAGATCAGGGATCACCCTGATCTCTGGGGGTAGTTCGTTCCATAGGGTGGGAGCTCCCACCGAGAAGGCCCTCCCCCTGGGGGTCACCAGCCGGCACTGTCTGGCTGACGGCACCCTGAGGAGACCCACTCTGTGGGAGCATACCGGCCGATGGGAGGTAATCTGCGGCAGAAGGCGGTCTCGGAGATATCCAGGTCCGATGCCATGGAGCGCTTTGAAGGTGATAATCAACACCTTGAAGCGCACCCGGAAAGCCACCGGCAGCCAGTGCAGCTCGTGCAGTAACGGCGTTACATGGGAGCGACGAGTCCCTCCCAACACCGCCCGCGCGGCTGCATTCTGGACTAACTGGAGCCTCCGGGTGCTCCTCAAGGGGAGCCCCATGTAGAGAGCATTGCAGTAGTCCAGGCGGGAGGTGACTAGAGCATGGGTGACTGTGCGCAAGGCGTCCCGGTCCAGAAAAGGCCGCAACTGGTAGATCAGGCGTACCTGATAAAACGCCCCCCTGGTCACGGCCGCCAACTGGTCTTCCAGTGTCAGCCGTGGGTCCAGGAGGACACCCAGATTGCGTACCCTCTCCGAGGGAGCCAAAGTTTTGCCCCCTATAGTCAGCGATGGAGTGAGCTGACTATGCCGAGGCGCCGGCAGCCACAGCCACTCGGTATTGGAAGGGTTGAGCCTGAGTCTGTTCCTCCCCATCCAGACCCTTACGGCCTCCAGGCATCGGGCCATCACGTCAAGGGCATCATTGGGGTGGCCTGGGGTGGAAATGTACAGCTGAGTATCATCAGCGTACTGATGGAAGTCCACCCCAAAGCCACGAATGATCTCCCCCAGTGGCTTCACATAAATATTGAACAAGANTGACAAGGGCATGGGTGACTGTGCGCAAGGCGTCCCGGTCCAGAAAAGGCCGCAACTGGTAGATCAGGCGTACCTGATAAAACGCCCCCCTGGCCACGGCCGCCAACTGGTCTTCCAGTGTCAGCCGTGGGTCCAGGAGGACACCCAGATTGCGTACCCTCTCCGAGGGAGCCAAAGTTTCGCCCCCTATAGTCAGCGATGGAGTGAGCTGACTATGCCGAGGCGCCGGCAGCCACAGCCACTCCGTCTTGGAAGGGTTGAGCCTGAGTCTGTTCCTCCCCATCCAGACCCTTACGGCCTCCAGGCATCGGGCCATCACGTCAAGGGCATCATTGGGGTGGCCTGGGGTGGAAATGTACAGCTGAGTATCATCACATTTCACATATTGTGAAATATAAATCAAAAGGTTGAATTAGTATATTTTTATATTTCACTGCACTGAAAAAAGTTGGAAGTCTTGTTTCTTTCCCTCTGGATTTCCCTTTTTTGTTTCTTTTAATTTTCTAACTTTTGCTTTTCTGTATTTGTATTTTATAAACTTAATAAAAAATGAAGTTCTTAAACTCAGCAGTCAATAGCTCACTCTCCAGTTTGATTATGCAAAATTATTTTTTTGCGGGGGAAAAAAATACTTTAATCAAAAATGAACCTCCCTGCATTTAGTTCCAACAGAGGACCTCAAATTACGGTATAATCTCGTGAAAGAGGAAGAGAAGGCTTTTTCCCTACAAGTGACCCTTCCCTAAGCAACCTCTTCAGGATTAATTGGTTGGGAGGAAATACTTCATCCCCACCTCTGCCATATCCTGCAGATTACCCCTTCAATTTGCATAGATATAGTACAGATTAACTAACCCCAATTTAAATAGGGTAGAGCTCTGAACATCAAACACCAGAGGAGTAGGTGAAAAGGTAAGCAGTGAAAGTGTCTTCAGAGTTGAACAAAAGAGTGTTTGCTGAAGGTACAGCAACATTGCACAATCATTCCTCCCAGAGTTCAAACATAAATAGCTGTTACACATCCTTTTAACACCTGTGGGTGTGTAGGAGTAGTACAGTTTAAGACAGGCTCAGGAATTCTGGGAGTTGAAGTCCACGAGTCATAAAAGAGCCAAAGTTGACTACCCCTGGTTTAAGACATCCAAGCAAAGTATATGGGGATAGAGAAGCTCCCTGAGGATGGATTACAGCACCAGTCCAAAAACTCAGAAGACTAATTCTCTGGTCCTGGTGACTGACCCAGATTGGGATTCTGCATTCACATACTTCCAACTTCTTGTGATCTGATGCACTCAGTTTTCTAGGATTGTCTGTTAAATATTGCTTGAGTTCTTACAAACGTATGACGGTATTTAGCCAGCTTAGTGGTAGACAACTGTTTCATTCCACTTCCTAATTTTCTGATGTGGGTCATCACTGCCCTATTATTTTTACCTGTAGACATTTGGCATGGATATTTTAACTGAAGGATTGCACAACAAAATTAATATCAACATCAAATGGTGACATATATGGCTGATATATGTCACTTAACAGATGACACATTTTTTTCTAACAGGAAACCCAAATAGCTGCACAAACTTGTTGCATTAAATTTGCTTATGCTCCAGCTGTTCAGGAAAAGAACATCCTTTTGAATTCCTATGCAGAGAAAGGTCTTGCTGATAATTATTTTACATTTTGAAAATAATGGGTCTAGAAGTAATAGAATGTATTTACTGTAATTGAGGAAATCTGAATACAGAATGCAAACAAAGGAGCAAAGATCATACTGAGACAAACAAAGCTATTAAGGAAATTTCAGAAAAGTATATTCCAGTTTTCAGACTTTGCACTTCATAGACCTGCTGGCATCCTGGCACAAAGTTAATATGCTTTTGTTTCTTATCAAGTATTTCATAACATCTTTAGTTCAACAAGAAACAGGACAAAATAAATTTATAAAGCTAAACTTTACGCTAATATGAAAAAATTGAAAACAGAATTGGAAGTTATTCTTAATTTCCAGGCCATATATTTGATTGATCAATTGATCAATCAACTCTTAGTGAACAATTAGTGTCAATTAATTGTCAACTTAGTGTCAACTCTTAGTGAACAATTAGATTTTTCTCTATAAAGGTGTGATATATCATATTAAGATAGTATAAAGAAAATCAATTGTCTGTAGGATAACCACACCATAATGTCTATTATTGTTATTTTGTATTCTGTCTTGGATTGGATTGACCTATTGACCTATTATTGTTATTTTGTATTCTGTCCTGGATTGGATTGACCCATTACCTGTTAATGTTTAATATTTCATTTTTTCTCCAGAACCTCAGTATGGCCTCCATAGTATTTCCATTTTATTCTTATCTATTTATTTTGCATATTTAAGAAATGCCCATGTCTCTCAAAGAGGGACTTTGGGTGGCGTACAATAAAATATTAAAACTTAAAAACAGTGTATAAAATTCAAAGGAGGCAAGGAATGTTAAAAATCAACTAAAAGGAAGTGGGGGAGGACTTTTAGGGCACTAACCAGCCCCACGGTTGCATGGTCCTCTGTGCACCCCAAGCAGAGTCATGTTTTTATGCCTTTAAGGAAGGCCTGGAGAGTGGGGGTCCAGCTCACCTCTGGGGTGGGGAGAAGTGTTCCACAGGGCAGGGGGAACAGCGGAGAAGGCTCTCTTCCTAGACCCTCCTAGTCAGAATTCTTTAACTGATGGGCTCCACAATAAACCTTCCTTGCCTGAAGGGGTTCTGTCAGTAACCCTAAGGGACAGGTTGAGTTGAAGGAATGTTTGTCCACAATTCACCAGTTACTTTCTTGGCTGAATGAAATCTTGAATCTAGTTTTCCCTGGTCTAATAATACTTGAGCCATCATACCACTCTGCCTTTCATGGAGTGTCAGGGGTTGCGTAAATATTTACTCTGGCTTGTCCAACAAGCCAAGAAAGTTAACAAGGAAATTGTTTAGTGGAGGTACAGAAAACAGTTCCATTTTCGTTTTATACTAAAAAGCATATTCAAAACTTGGACTTCCCCCGAGCGTAGGACTGACATTTTTATCTTTTATTTTTATCTTTGAACCTATGTTAAAAACAACAACAACAACAGAAAATTGCACTGCAGTGTACAAAAAGTTGCTGTTAAATATCAGTATTAAAATACTGGAACTGAAGAGCTGCAAAAATCAGGGTAGCTTCGTATTGTTAGCTATATATATAATAATTTTGCATATATGGCCAGTAAAATGCTCTACCCCAAAACAAGTCAGAGAAATATTTAGCATAACAATGCCAGGACATAATAAAAAATTCTACCAAATGTTAAAAGAAACGAAGGGATGGTGTTTGTGCAATAGGCGTGGTCAATCTTTCAGTAGGGATATAACTCTCACTCAGTGGTGGGATTCAGCCAGTTCGCACCAGTTCAGCAGAACCGGTAGCTAATTTTTTGTTGCCCAGGCCCCGAATGGACTTCCGGAAGCAGCATCCACACAGAGAACCAGTTGTTCACATATTTGAATCCCACCACTGATCACAACATGTTCTAAATTTCCCAAACGTGAGCATAAATGTTGGTGAATCTTATTCCAGAAAAGTTGGTGATGTGATCTTTCTGCTGATTCTGGGACATTCCTGTACATGTATACGACATGTGCAGAATTAATATGCCAGTGTTAAAGCTAGTCTAGAATTTTATTTTTAAAGATAGGTTTTCCATCTACAGTGAGAATTATATATTAGGAAGCATTTATTATTGGTTTCTTCTCATCACATGCAGTTTGAAATGCTTCATTTCCATCAATTCAATATATACTGTATCATATAATGACAGAATTGGACCCAAGAGTTACAAGACGATTCCATCCACTAGTTACAAGGCAACTTCCCACTTGTCAAATGATCAGTATGATAAGCAAAATGTTTGGTTTCCTACAGCTAGCAGGAATGAATAGCAAGAAATGAAGCAACTGAATCTCTGACAGTGTGTGGTTCGATAAAGACTGGATGACTGGATGCCTATTGCTAATTTGATCTGCATGTATGTAAAAATACATGAATTGACCTTCACTCAACAATCAGTACAGGTAGTCCTCGACTTACAACAGTTTATTTAGTGACCATTCGAAGTTACAATGGCAATGAAAAAAAAGGACTTACACTTACAACCATTGCAGCATCCCCATGGGCACGTGATCAAAATTTGGATGCTTGGCAACTGGCTCATATTTATGACAGTTGCAATGTCCCCAGGTCACATGATCTGCTTTTGCGACCTTTGGTCAATCAAAGTCAATGGAGAAGCCAGATCCACTTAACAGCCATGTTACTAACATAACAACTGCACTGATTCACTTAACAACTGTGGCAAGAAAGGTCGTAAAATGGGGAAAACTCACTTAACAAATGTTTCACTTAGCAACATAAAAGTTTGGGCTCAATTGTGGTCATATGTTGAGGACTACATGTACATGACTACTCTTTTTCAAAAGTTACTTTTGTTCTCGTACTGCAGAAGAAAATCATTCTGACTTGTTGCTTGGAGCTAACAAGATCCCTGATCTACCTGTTTCTTTAGATTTTTTTTTTAAGAGAAAATAAAAATATGGAAAAGTAGCAAAGTAAAACATAGCCTCAAGCTTAACTTTTATTTCCAACAAAGCTCTGAGGACCCAGAAATATCCTTAGAAAACAGAAAGCATGTATTGATGTTCATTCTGTACATCATAAGGAAATCAGATTGGAAAAGACTAAATTTGGGGGTTAAGTTTACGACTGCCTTTTTGAAATTCACAAGCCATTTTATGCATAAAACAAGTAAACACAAAATGATGGGGGGAACGTTAAACTAAACATATAGAACTGTTATTCCTGGGCCAAAGCACTGTAATATTGCCACTTTTTCATCTAAAATTGAAACAAATTGTATCCCTTGTAGTACTTAAAATTAAGTCCTTTGGATCCCTTGTAGTAGTTAAAATTAATCCAACTCTTTGAATGTATCCAGAAATTCTTTCAAATTCCCATCTGGTTAATTTGGTTTGTGAATAAATCAATTTTCCCACAATAGGCCAAATGCCAAAATAATTAAACAGGCTGAGATAGCCCCAATGCACAAGGTCACTAAACACAACCATGCATCCAGGCAGAGAAAAATACACACAGTTAAATCAGTCAAATTTAGCAATGGCTGATCTGTTTTCATCTAAGCTCATCTGATCTGATCTGATCTGATTTTAATCGATCTGGTTAAGCACGTGCAAATTTGGCCATTATATTCTAGTTTCAAAAAGTCTGCACGGTTCCTATCAAGAAAGACTATGTACTTAATCCATGTCAAGTAGGAATTTTTTATATAAAAGCATCATATGAAGAACTCTCAAGTCAGCTCCAAGAATTTAGCACCTGGTCAAGCAGACTCAAGTCAAAGAGTCAGTCTTCTTCCCAGTATGATGGAACAGATTTCTATTTAAAGTATATAATCTACAGATATAACTGAAGATTTGTGCAAACTGTATGCAGATCGAAGTTGTGCATGCTTCAGACATGATTGGGAAGACAGATGTGATTCGGATTATTTGGGAAAGTGAACACAGCCCCTCTTTAAAGCAGCCCAGTTTTATGAATTTAAGAAAAAAAAAAGATTTGGCTGCTTTAAGGATCCTAGACTCAAAGATTATGAACAAAGATCCAGGCACCAAGTTCATGAAAGCAGTGAAGTAGTGATGAGCACCAGACCCCAGATAATTTCCAGACTGAAGAAATACAATATATTTGCTCTCCTGTATCTCAGATACTGAAATACTGATCTACTTGTTCTCTCCTCAGATATTGAACTTCATCCATCCATCCATCCTCAGACAAGGATATACTACTTGTGATTGAACAAAGTCCAGGAAATTTTAAGACTCAGATATCTGGCCTGGATTTATTCAAGCACTGAAAGCATTGTGACTATGGGTTTTTTAAAACCAAGCTCTGCCATGACTCCCTGGATAAATTGACCTCTATCTGAATTTTGACAACAGATCTTACCTAAACCCTCAGTCTTGTTAGAGACAGACTGGAACCTAGTGCCTTGAACTTTGGACAAGATCTTAATCATGTTCTTGCCTATTGATTGCTATATTTCCTGCTATTTCCTGAATGGTATCATGGCACTTTTTACCCTTTGATTCTTATCTTTATCTTATCTCTTAGTTGTGAGACCTATTAGGATAGTTCCTATAACTGATTTTGCTTCAAAATGAAAAGGACTTTAATCCCTAGCATTTATTACCTGCTGTGGCTATGTTCGGTCCAGCTGCTAAAATGTCATGGAAACCTCTTAACTTCATTATTTCTGTGGCACACTGTTCTTTCATTCTCCCCCCCCCCCATATAAACCAATTCCTGCATGGTTTTTATACAACATGGATCATCCCTAGCATTTACACAATGCCAAGAAATATAAATAAACACACACACACATGCACACTCTGCAAATTA
Source organism: Protobothrops mucrosquamatus (assembly GCF_001527695.2). NCBI lineage: Eukaryota > Metazoa > Chordata > Lepidosauria > Squamata > Viperidae > Protobothrops > Protobothrops mucrosquamatus. Next base: position 569,327 of record NW_015386150.1, on the reverse strand, counting down.
TTGTTATACAGAAGCAAAGAGAAAGGGATATTTTTAAAAGTTTATAGATAAATATAACAGCTCCAATTATTTACCAGCAACACTTGTCATGGAGAAGAAGCTCCAAACCTGCTCAGTGGCATCTAACAGCATTTCAAAAAATGAACTCTTCTCTTCATAAAGCCTTGTAATTCCAGTGTGAAGTATGCACAACATTGCCTTGATCTAGGTTGCTCATTTCAGAAACTGGGAATGTTGTGGTGTTCAATGTTTTACATTCTATGTTTCTATGGTCTATTTTTCCATGTGTTGTACAACACATGAGTGCACCTGGCAATCCAAAGCTGCATTTCAACTTCTTTCTAAGTTGGCATGCCATATAATAAGGGGAAAACAGAGAAGTGCAGAAACAGGGTGCTTTGGATTATTTGTCTTAATTGCTGAAAACACTGCCCAAGTATGAAGGAATAACTTCAGCTATAGTTATCATGGCTTTTCTCCAAACAACAACAACAAAAAAAGTGGGAATGCATAACATTCACATCAATAGATCAAAAAGAGATTCATTACGATCGTTTGTCAGACTGGACTCCTTATCAGAAATGCTCTAAGATAACACAACTATACGAGTGTACAACAGTTTGGGTATACAGTACTCAAAAATGAAGGGGGAAAAAGTGTTTTTAAAATATTCTAAACTCCTCATTCTTGATTCTTCATACTGTGCCTTCAGATGGAGAGGTCACATGCCCAGGACTGCAGAAAGCTTGAAAATCTAGTCTGTGACTATTTAAAAGACATACAAACACTTTTTCAGGTTAGTTTAGTGGTGCTGACTGCTTGTAAAAATATTTGGCCAGAGAGCAAGAAGATGAGGCCAAGAGGTTTGTTGAATGACGGGATTAAAGAATCACACTATTCTCTATTACTGTTAAGTGGATTAAATATTTTCAGTTTTGAGATTATGCTATATAACATCTACTTTTATGTTATGGGCACTCCCAGCAGCATCTCAAAAATATTTAAAAATGACAACCTCTTCAACAAGGCAACTTGAATAGCAAAGCAATACGAGCTTCTGCCAAGTACATACGTGATAATATTCACTCTGTCTAGAAACAAGGCACACCTAATTTAACTTTGGCAAACATACATCCTGTCAGTTAAATTTATAGCTATTTATTTAGGCTTTCATATAGAAACTTGGTACCTTCTGACTACGTTTGGCAACAAGGAATGTTGATTTTAGATTCTGATTCTATTCAGTCAGAATATAAAACTTGACAAAGACACAGACAGAAAAGAGAAGGCAACCAGTTCAAACTTGTTTAATCCTCCTATTTTTCTTTACTATATTAAATGTTCTTCTACATACTAATATAACATTTATTTATTTAAAATAAGTTAGGACCTGTCCTTCCATTATGTTTGCAAGAATTTGAAATGTAGCAGCTTAAACCAAAGCATTATAGATGAAAATCAACATCAAATCCCATACCTGTACCATTAGTCGAATCTCATGCTGTTTCTGAAGCCACAATCCAGAAAAATGAAATCTCCACCGTTGGATGCCCAAATAATCAAAGTTTAGCTATTAAGCTTACCTCCGTGAAGAACGTAGGGCCGGGCAGCTGCCCAGCCACCAACTAAAACAATGCTGCCAATTATTACACACTACTTGTCTTTTTCTAATATCCACCACGTGCCAGGTAGTAAGAAGAACAAGCCTTCAGACTCATGTGTCAGAGACACATAAATCTTGTGTTATTATTGTTCTGGTACTAACTAGCATGAGTATGGGAAGTTAAGTGACAACAACTCATTCTGTTCGGTGTCCTATAAATCACAGGCAGTAATGTCTCTGTGATTTTAAAACAACTCCTGACATAATGATTTTTAAAACATGGACCAAGTCATCTAGTATTTTAGATAACTGTTTGCTGAGAACCAAGATCTTTCTCTACAGGGGCACCAAATATATTCACAGTCAACCTTCCAAGATGGTAGTTTAGCCAATTTAACTCCAACCAAATTGCTAGATATCCAACAGCCAGTATATTCAGTTTCATTTCAGAGAATATCTGAATTATTATGGTGGGACTCATTCTGCTAAATTCTGTTACATAAATAAGCTATTAATAAATGCAATCTTATTATAAAATGAAAGAACACATAAATGCCAATGTTGGATTTATGATAACTACACAGACATGTGCATATTGATCTCTTTCTACTGTTAACTTGTAGCTCTTTTAGTGATATTCTAGAAATCTCTTTGATCCCACCTATCTAATTTATCCATTGTCTTCCCCCACCTCCCTCAGTATTAAAGGGCATAATCATTCTTTTAGTTATTTAGCTGTTTGCAGGCACATGCAGAACATATTTCTTCTTCCTGATCAGTACATTTATACAGCAATTTAGAGTCAAAGAAAAAAGGTGATTCGGAAGGTACCTGAGGGCGCCTTTAGCTCCTTTTATTATCTTGTTAAATCAAAAGCATCTTTTCTAGAAATGGTGCATGACCCCAAGAAGAATCATAGTTTCTTTGAAGAGTTGTCAATGGACTTTATGTTCTTTAAATAACTTCTTTGAATCTTAATCACTGTACAGATTTACTGAGAATATAAAATCTGCCCTGCTGGACTGGACTCCTGGCTCATTTAGGCCAGCCATCAGTCTCACAGTGGACAGCTAACAACTGCACAAGGAAGCCCAATCATCTGCCATGCAATAATCTATATCATCACCACAAGAGAATAGTTAAGTGTTTATTCTTGATTCCATGGAACTTTCAGAGATCATCTGCAAATCTGTAACAGTAAAGGCTCCTTATTTTTTCTGGTACTCTTTTAGTAATTCAACTGCCACAGCTGTATATTAGTATAACTGCTGGAAAGATCAATGCTTCTGTATTGCCTTAGGAGTATCCATTTTCTTTTATGTTTATTTTGTAAACTGGTAATTTTCTTCCACCCTAGGATTAATCTCTTTATTACTTTTTAACATGCTTTTTGTCTTTTATTCTTCTGCCCAAGGAAACAAAATTACAGTATCTGCTCCTTTAATTTCTTCACCACCAATTCTAAGTTCACACCAATAGATAAGAAAAATAATATCCAAATACAGCATAAAGAACTTCAGCATAGAATAAAAGCAAACCACAACCATAACAGCTTCAACAATTTCAAGATGCTGTGCAATTTCTAACAGGCCATGGAATCTGAACCTTACATCTATACTGCTAGCTTTCCAATGTTTCCAATAGGTTTTTTTCTATTATGCTTTACTCCTTTTATGTTCCTTACAACTGGAATGCTGGCATTTCCACATAGACTTCTGTATACATCATTATTAGAATTCTGCAATTACTTCTAACAATGTAGATATAGAGTAGGGGTCTTCAAACTTGGCCCTTTTATGGCTTGTGGACTTCAACTCCCAGAATTCCTCAGCCAGCTATAGCTATAGCTGGCTGAGGAATTCTGGGAGTTGAAGTCCACAGCCATAAAAGGGTCAAGTTTGAAGACCCCTGATATAGAGCAAGAGTGAGCAAGGGACCCATAATTTAACCGAACTAACCAAGAATCTTGGGACACCCTAAACAAGAGTATATTTAGTACAGGTAGTCCTCAACGTATGACCACAATTGAGCCCAACATTTCTGGTGCTAACTGAAACATTTGTTAAGTGAATTTTGTCCCATTTTACGACCTTTCTTGCCACAGATGTTAAGTGAATCACTGCAGTTGTTAAGTTAGTAACATGGTTGTTAAATGAATCTAGCTTCCCCATTGACTTTGCTTGTCAGATGGTTGCAAAAGGATGTGACCTCAGGACACTGCAACCGTCATAACTATGAGTCAGTTGCCAAGCATCTGAATTTTGATCATGTGACCATGGGGATGCTGCAATGGTTACAAGTGTGAAAAATGTTCATAAGTCACTTTTTTCAGTGCTGTTGTAATTTTAAATGGTCACTAATTGAACTGTAAGTTGTAAGTTGTAAGTTGAGGACTATTTATACCACATAAACATCCATGAAAGTTTATGAGATACTAAACTGATGTAGGATTTAAATTGAGACGTTGAGGAAGCGAGGAGAAAATTTGAGGTCCCTTCACATGTTCTTCTTCCAATGTGATGAATGCCATCATTTGCCAGCAATGTCATTCTGGATTTTCAATAAGATAAATGGGACAAACTTTGCACAAAAGAATTAATGAGCACATATTTTACAATAGGCCTCAAAACAGGGGCAAAGTAGCATTATAACATTTCAATCTCCCTGGCTACTCTATTGCAGATTTCAAGTTGACCATTTTGGTAAAAATGAAACTTTAATAGCATGACTGAGTGAAAAAAACTCACATACATCAAGAGATCTCAACAAACAGAATAGGTTTTTGACACATTACAATTGTTAATTTGTAGCAATGGGTTTTTAACACATTACAATTGTTAACTTGTAGCAATGGGTTTTTAACACATTACAATTGTTAACTGATAAAGTACTTGTAATCTGTTTCACATCTGCATATCTAACCTGCTTTCCTTTCCTTCACCTTATCCCAATTCAAATCCACATCAGTTTATCCAGTCTATGCATCTGGTGAAATGAACTCTAGCTCATGAAAGTATATGACTTTTAATAAAATTCCTTAGACAGAAAAGATGCAACAGATTGAGGGGGGACATGAAAGCAGTGTTCCAATATCTCAGGGGCTGCCACAGAGAAGAGAGAGTCAAGCTATTTTCCAAGGCGCCTGAAGGCAGGACAAGAAGCAACAGATGGAAACTAATCAAGGAGAGAAGCAACCTAGGACTAAGGAAAAACTTCTTGACAGTTAAAATAATTAACCAGTGGAACAACCTGCCTCCAGAAGCTTGAATGCTCCAACACTGGAAGTTTTTAAAAAGAGACTGGACAGCCATTTGTCTGAAATGGTATAGGGTTTCCTGCCTGAGCAGGGGGTTGGACTCGATGACCTCCAAGGTCCCTTCCAACTTTATTATTATTATTATTATTATTATTATTATTATTATTATTATTATTATTATTATTATTATTATTATTATTATTATTATTTAAGTCACTAAAGTGTTCTGAAAGATAGTGGGGTGAGGATGGGGGTGAGGGAGATTTGGCCAGAGAAGACAAGGAAATGGGACAAAAAATATAGGGCAATCAATGCAAATACTGTATACCCTCCATGACAGAAACTTTTCAAAAGGCTATGTTGAATTCAAAAAATTTATGGCAAGCTATAAAAGCCACTGGTCTAACAGAACAGCAGACAAAACTTGCTGTACTGTCCAACAGCAGTTATCTCTTGTGCAAAATTCCTCCCTTCTGTGTAATAAAAACATTCCATTTATGTCCCTATAATTATACTGCACACTTTTTTCAAAACATTAAGAATACATCTTCTATTATATAATGTTCAACAATCGTATTTTGCTTCAAAGGATTCGCTGGACAGATACATTTATGGGGGAGGAGGCTAAATAAAAGCAGAGTGTAGCTCATTATTTGAAATGTGTCACAGGTGTCTAGAAAATGTGAATGCCGTTCACTGCTACAGAATGAACATTTGTTTTTTAAAAAAGAATCTGAGCAATTTGAACTGTCATGAGTATCACGTGGAAAAAGATGTGCTTGCTTTTGGGTAAAAGCCAGGTTATTTGACATATAGGGCTTGAGCACTTAGAACTGAATGTACATTTATGTCCTGTATATTAAATTGTTGCAAACTGTCCCTTACACCTGAAATTCAGAACATCTGGGAATGAATGAGAAGGAAGTAGATGTTTCAAATCCATGCATGCCCTTTGAAAACACTACATTCAGACTGTCTCAAAGGACTATAAATCCTTCCATTTCCCACCATCCAGTCAGAGCTGAAGAAGCTTCTTGGATGAGAAGCGAAACATCTTCAAAGAAAAACAAGAAACTCCAGTTACCTCCTGAAAAAGCACCTTTGGGAAATCATGACCTGGACGAGATACAGAGAAGAGCAACAAAGATGATTAGGGGACTGGAGGCTAAAACATATAAGGAATGGTTGCTGGAATTGGGTATGTCTAGTTTAACGAAGAGAAGACAAGGGGGGACATGATAGCAGTGTTCCAATATCTCAGGGGCTGCCACAAAGAAGAGGGAGTCAAGCTATTTTCCAAGGCACCTGAAGGCAGGACCAGAAGCAACAGATGGAAACTGATCAATGAGAGAAGCAACTTAGAACTAAGGACAAACTTCCTGACAGTGAGAACAATTAACCAATGGAACAACCTGACTCCAGAAGCGGTGAATGCTCCAACACTGGAAGTTTTTAAGAAGAAACTGGACAGCCATTTGTCTGAAATGGTGTTGGGTTCCTGCCTGAGCAGGGGGTTGGACTCGATGACCTCTAAGGTCCCTTCCAACTTTATTATTATTATTATTATTATTATTATTATTATTATTATTATTATTATTATTATTATTATTATTATTATTATTATTATTATTATTATTATTATTATTATTATTATTATTATTCCATAGACTGTCCCAAAGTGGCTTTTTCAAAAGGCAACTGAACTTCCTTTTGTTTTTCCTTGAAGACGTTTCGCTTCTCTGAAGAACCAATGAAGCTTCCTGGATGAGAAACGGAACATCCTCAAGGAAAAACAAAGTTGCCTTTTGAAAAAGCCCCTTTGGGACAACCATGACCTGGATGACTGAGAATCTCCATGGGCTGCATTCAGAAGAAGCGATGATGCAAGTTCAGAAATTCAGGCACAGCCAAGTGCCAGGAAGAATGAATGCAAGTATACACATTCAAAGAAGCAACATCAACCCTTACTGATAATACATTTAGAGCAGTCATAAATATTTACAGATCTTTAATACTACAGACCCTGCAACATGGGACTTTCCATTAAATGTGTACCATTTCTTTCTACTTTTGTCCTTCCCTCTTTCAAGGTGAACACAGCCAAATGAGGGCAGGGCTCTTAACTTGTGACCGCTGGAGAAAAACCACTCTCAGCTATGTCTTTTCTCAGACTTGTTTGATTAAGTTACGCCTAGCAAATTTTCCTCTCCTTCACAAGTGTCAGAAGTACAGGTACTCTGTTATCCTTTTAAGGTTGTGCTCACATCATGCAACACACAGAAAGTCAACGCAGTAGCATTATCATTCATCAGGTTTATGCATTTATTTTATTAACGCAAACTTAAATGTCACTCCGGCAGGGTTCTGACCAGCTTATTCGAATATAAAAGTAAAAGAGAAAAAAATAATAACCTGAAGCCTCCTAAATCCTAATGATAATAAGTTTTCTAGTCACTAAAACAACAAGGGATACAGTTCTAATAGCACCTATCAGGCCTTCTGGGGGGGGGGGGACTTACTATAGCAGTGATGGCGAACCTTTTAGAGACTGAGTGCCCAAACTGCAATCCCAAACCCACTTATGCATCGCCGAGTGCCGGGTGGGTGTGGGCCATTGGCTGGGTGTGGCCCATTGGCTGGGTGTGGCCCATTGGCTAGGCATGGCTGTGGTGGTAACAGCAGACTGGGTGGGACTAAAAAGTTCAATCAATCAATTCCAACTTTGCAAGATCTTCTTTTTCCCTGCGAGAAGTTGAAATTGACTGATTGAACCTTTTTTTTTTTTGCACATGGCAGCAGAGGCCTAAAGCAAAAAGGTTTTATAAAACCCAGCTGAAGGCCTAGGACTGGGGTGACGGCGCGTGTGCCCACAGAGAGGGCTCTGCGTGCCACCTCTGGCACCCGTGCCATAGGTTCGCCACCACTGGACTATAGCATCAAAAAAAAATAGTTAAAAATTTTTGATGGTGCAGTTAATGAAACTATCTCCTTTATGGCTGGAATGTAGTCGAGCCATGGATCCAGATTTGCCAACCTTGTAAATTCTTAAAGAATAAAAGAGGGGGATTTTACAGTCTACTTATTATGAAGCATTTAAAATTAGAAAGATACTAAACAGATATAGCTTTGACTTCACTCTGATCAGAGGTAATATGAAAAGGGAAGGGAAAGCAAGGTAGATATAGACTTTTTGAAAATAATAAGACAAAAAGTTACATCTTCATATAATAAATATAGAATGCCATTTGAGAAGTAGAAGAGGTACAACAAGGCTTGGGGATTTTTTTTTGTTGCAAATCTGAAAGGGATACAGGCAACCCTCAACTTACAACATGTCATTTAGTGACCATTCAAACTTACAACAGCACTGAAAAAAGCAACTTAGGACTGTTTTTCACACTTATGACACTTGCAGCATCCCCGCGGTAATGTGATCGAAAGTCTGAAGCTTGGCAACTGGCTTGTATTTATGACTGTTGCAGTGTCCTGGGGTCAGGTGATCCCCTTTTGTGACCTGACAAGCAAAGTTAATGGGAAAGCCAGACTCACTTAACAACTGTGTTACTAATTTAACAACTGCAGTGATTCACTTAACAAGTATGGCAAGAAAGGTCATAAAAAGGGGCAAAATTCACTTAACATGTGTCTTGCTTAGCAACAGAAATTTTGGATCCAGGGTCGAGGACTATCTGTACATGTGTATGTGTGTTTGCACGGGTGCATGTGTGTAGTTTCCTAATATACTGAGCTAGCTCTTTTTAAAAAAACTGGCAAACAGAAGGGGGAATATATTTTAAAATTATATAATTTGGATAAAATCAAATTTGGTTCATCACATTATGGCCTAAGGCAGGGGTCCCCAACTCCCAGGCCTCGGCCCACTAGTGCAGAGGTCCCCATTAGTGGACCACAACCTGTTCAAAACTGGGCCATAGGAGAAATGGGCAAGCATGCATGGGTGGAGCTCCATTCGTGTGAGAGGTGGGCAACACACAAATGTGCCTGAAGCTCCACTCACACAAGCAGAGGATGCTTGCACTTGCACTCAAAGCTCCATTTGCGCAAGTGGAGCTTCACGCGCGAGCACAAGCACTGTCTGCTCATGCGCAAAGCTGTATTTGCGATGAGTGGATGGCACACATGCACGTTTGCCTGCCACTCACACACACACATACACCAAGCTGGAAAAGTTGGGGACCACTGCACTAGTGGGCCATGGGAGAAATGGGCAAGTGCTCCACTTCTGCAAGCGGTAGGCACTTGCGCACAAAATTCCACTTGCGCTAGCGAAGGGTGCTTGTTCACGAAGCTCCACTTGCGGAAATAGAGATTCATGTGTGAGCACAAGCACCCTCTGCTCCTGTGCAAAGCTTCATTGTGTGGAGGGCGCGTGCACGTTCACCTGCCACCCACACACCCTCCCATTCGCCCCAGGCTGGGCCGGCAAGCTGGAAAGGTTGGAGACCACTGGCGTAAGGTAAAAACAAAATTAGAAACACAGAAATGATGCTACAGGGGAAAATAACCACCCATTTTAATCCATTTCTTGCAGTGCACTCCTTCCTTAGGTTCAGATGACATGCTGGGCCACGGCTATGCTAAGAAAGTCAAGGCAAGCCATGTGTGTAAAAATTTTCCCAAACTTTGTCTATCTGTTCTAAGTGTTTCATCTTAACTACTATCTGGCCCTTATCCAAATTTTGTCAATCAGCTAAGCAAAACCAATCTGAAATGTGAAATGGCTCATAGTTTAGATTTCTCATACAGGTGGTTAAGTATGCCTAACTCAGCTGAATGTTCCTAAAAATACTTCATGGTAAAGAGAGGATTTTTTTCCCCTAGAGCAAAATGAAATCAGTGTAATTAACAAAATCTCTTCCGGTACAAAATGTTTTTGCGTCTTTTTTCATATCTGGGCAGGTACAAACTTTCCATGAGTAAACCATGGCAAATCAGTTTGGAAAAGCGAGGTGTAAGATTTTTGATTTGTAAACACTGCAGAAGGCCAATAAACGAACAAATGTCTTTAAGCTTATATACAGAAAACTCATGCAAATATTTTATAATCAAGTAGAAAATACTTTTAAACATAATGTCACTTTCAGGACAGACTTTGAGCTGAATAAAAGTACACTATGCTATAAATTATTCAAGGCTGAACCAGCAGAAAATAATCTCACATGTGTGTCAGAAAAATCATGTGTCAGGAAAAGTCATTGACGGTACTGTCAAACTTTACCAAACCTGGCGAAACTGTGTTTCTATCTACCTTAATGATAGCTTATACAATTGATACGACTATCTGGATTCGCACAACATATTAGCCAACACTGCATTCTCTCAATGCTAGGCTAAAGTATAATTAACTAATTTGTGATTTAGTGTGTTACACATGCTATAGTGCTTGTTTTTCACTCAGCATGTTATACAAACCATTGCAGTTTGTAAATAGTTATTTATGTGTCACCATGGTACATGAATCTAAGTATTATGGTTTGATTAAACAATGTTTTTAAAAATATATGTGTGAATACAGATATTCATGGATTTTTTTATTTTATCTCTTCATAGTCTATTATTTTTGCAAACATTAGTGGTTCAATCTGATGTTTCTTGGCAATGTCTCTTAACAAACTTTACCATTGCGTTGGAGGAATACTTTATTTTTGAAATAAGTAAAATGTATGAATAAGCATGAACTTTTGATATCCACCCAAAGTCTTCTAAGCTCCATAATGGATATAAATAAACTCCTGGCCAAGGTCTATTCAAAATAATTCAAATTTATTCTCATAAATACCAGATCCAAACTAAATTCACATTACATTGTATTTAAAAAACTCTAAAGAACTGAATACTATTAGGAAACTGAACGCCAATAAATCATTTACAAAAAAGGGTCACCCAAAAACATTTCTTAGATGGTACGAATAGGACTGAGCTGATAATAATATATATTATATCATTTTAATGTGAAATCAGATATAGTCTAAAATGCTATGGTGCTGGTAAATAAAGGATAATGAAAATAGGTGTGTAGGGATACACAAGTAACATTTAAAAGCTTTTCTGTTTAAATATAATGAAAAACTTAGCATGTCTTCACATGTCTTCACATTCCGTCTCTTTTGGAGAACATTTGTGACCATCTGAAGAGAGCATCATTATAAGATGATTTATTGCATTATATAATATAGCAAGAATCTGTTTTATGCACAAAAATAAAATAAACAAAAAAGGCCTTTAACAACTTTGCTAAGAGTATTACTCAAGAGTAGTAATATAATATGCAACTAAAAATTTCAGTTGAAGAATGTGGTTGGATGTGATGGCAAAATCATGTGCTAAGTTCATCATCACATCAGAATGTGATTTATTTGAATTTGGATCAGTCAATCAAATGTTTCAATTCAGCAAACTGCAGTTGTGCAAATTATGGCTAACCTACAAAATTTGGCAATACACTACCAAAGCACTAAAGTGCTTACAACGTATCTACATTACATTCCCAGTACGCCCAAATAAATCAAAATAATAAATCTTGAGAGATCTCAAGTCTGAATTTTCAGTTTTTATATATGATTTCTTGTGAAGCCACATTCTCTCTCCTAATTTTTAGCATCCCAAAATATGAGATTATACCACAGAATGCAGAAATCTGCTTAATGCAATAAATTTGAATTAAGAAACATATTAACTGGTTGATGGCATAATGCTTATCAATGTCACCGAAACAAAGGTTTAGAAGCAAAATTTAATTAATGCATCTCAATTTTTATAGATTTCAGGGTTTGAGGTTTTTTACAGATAGTCTCTACACAAGTCTGAATTAAGAACAAAGCATCATTGTGAATACATTATTCCCTTTCATCTGTGCATGTTGCATTATCAGAATTATTTTGCTGCTTTTTAAAACCCACAATAAAAGGATTTAACTTAGAAGTCATCCCAAAAGATAAACTGAGGGTGGCTGTAGGGGATTTTTAAGTTAAATACACAGGCAGTCCTAGTAATACAGCTTTCAAATTCATGTCTATTGCTGCCTCACAAATAACTCAGGCGGCACCAGAAATCCCAGATTAAACAAGGTAGGGAAAATATGCAGAGAGCAACTTCTGGAATTCTTTCCAATCTCTTAATAGCAGGACCACTTTGGATCACATGACCAGGAGACCCAGGAAGGGGGGAAACCTAGAATGGAAGAGCTGACAACATCTTTGCCATCTGCCTCTCCAGTGGAATTTATTGGGGAAAAAATTCTGGATTTTACTTCTTTGAAGCCCCTAATCAAATCCAGCCCATTTTAAACTTAATCTTTCCTTTCTTTGCTTCTCCCATCACATCAGGTTTTCCTTAGTGTCAGCCTGCTTATGGACAGGCTAGTCTTTAGTCTTTTTATATCAGTCAGTTGAGCTGGCAAGAACAAGAGACTGAGCTGATTTACGTATTCACCGCACAGTACAAGCTTTGGACCAAAATTAAAAACTCCCCTTTTAAGACCCTGTAATTTCAGATAGAGTCAGGGCAACTGGTTGGAGCTGAGCATTTACTTCCCGAGGCCACATGCTGTTTGCAGCAGATATTTTTTCTTTGTGCCCTTAGAGCAGTGGTTCTCAACCTGTGGGTCGCAACCCCTTTGGGGGTCGAACGACCCTTTCACAGGGGTCGCCTAAGACCATCGGAAAACACATATTGCCAATGGTCTTAGGAACCGAGACACCGCTCCTCTGTCCGTCTCCACACGGCTTCGAGCTGGAGGCCGTTGCAGCGCTGGATTCGTTTCTGTCGAGCATCTCCTAAGGGAGGCTGTGCTGCTTTGCAGCCCTTTCCGCGAAGGGGACTGAACTAAGCTCTGCCGGCGCTGTCGCCCTCTTGTCTCTCTCTCTCTCTCTCTCTCTCTCTCTCTCTCTCCCTCTTCCCACCTGGGTGCTTCTCCAACCAGGCTGGGCGGAGCCGGCGGAGCAGCCTTCCTGCCCCCCTCCCCGGCCAGCTAGAGCCGGGCAGGCCGGCGACCTTTGGAAGTGAGGCGAGGACAGGTGAGGCACGCTGAGCCCCAGGCGCGGCGGGTGAGTTGGCGGCATCGGTGCACGCTTGGAGAGCCCTTAGGGTTGGGGGTCACCACAACATGAGGAACTGTATTAAAGGGTCACGGCATTAGGAAGGTTGAGAACCACTGCCTTAGAGAGAAACATCTGCCGCTACCTAGAATTGAACTCTCAACCTTCCAAGTGGGAGGCGAGCGTTTTCACTACTAGGCCATTGGTCCTAATACTATTGACAGTATTGGTAGAAGATGGCCTAGGTGACAATAGTGAACAAAACAATTTAAGAAATTTAAAAAATAACATAATTGGAAACTAAATGTGCAAACAAGCTACTAAATCTTCTAAAAGTTACCAGATTTCTATGAGATTGATGTAGAAGGAGAACCATGTTAGTTTAAGGTAACACAAAATCCAAAGGATTTTAATAGTTCTTTTTATGATAAAAAGTATGATAGTACTTTTTAATACATTTTATTAAAAGGTATAAACTTTCATGAGCCGTGGCACCTTTCACACGTGTCATTCAATGCATCTAAGTGAGCTCACAACAGCTGATGTCGTTTATTATAATTTGTTAATTGGAAAAGGTGCTACTAGATTCTTTTAGATTTTTGGATCTCTATGATCAGTTCTAGTTATCACTGTCAGAACCCAAAGAATAACAAGCAATATAATCTATGTAATATGCAGAATGATGAAGAGCTAAATATACTTAAAAATGGCTGATATGAGTTTGTCAAGATTTGTCAAAATTTGTCAAATTTTCCATTTGCAAGGATTATCATATTGGTCTGCTTGAACGACTGTTGTAAAATTTTCTTTCAGTGCATACTAAGTTCTTTGAAATCTATAAAACTTTATATTAACTCCAAAGTAATACATCTTAGGCTAGAGATGACAAATCTCTGTGGATAGAATTGAAAAGACTGCTAACGATGGATTAGAGATTATAATGTTTTGCCATTAAAAGTGCCACAAGGTTCTTATTCTAGTTTATTTTAAAGATGAACATAGCTAAATTCTGGAGAAAAATCAAACAACACACACAAATTAATATAACAAACTTCCTTTACTAAGATACCCCATAAACATACGAATAACTGAAGACAAATACAACTTCTACATTTTCAGAAGAAGTTGAAATATAAAGCCTTGGAAGCAATCATTTTGAATTTGAAAATTTCACAATCACAACTTCAGAAATCTCCTTGATCCAGTAAAAAAGATTAAACCTGTTTTGATTATCAGTTTTATTGGATAGATTCTACTTGGCTGAAATTTTGTATATGGATCTTATAATAAAGGTGACTTATTGTACACATTCACTCTACCGGATCTTCTTCCCATTATAACCTTGCTCTTAAGGCATCAGAGTAAAACAAATCATGAATCAGTCATTCCTCACTTACCTTGCTTCTATATCTTTGTGTCATATGTTTCAGCACATGAGAAGTGTCATTTTCTTCAGTGACTGGTGTTACGGGTCCATGAATGTGGCCTCATTCATTGTTTAAGAATTGCATAAACTATGACTAATTAGTAATTACTGCTCTCATGTGGAAAATTTGCTACTGCAAATCTAGAGAGTTTTTTCCTTTTTTAAAACATATCCTGAATAAAATTGAACTATAATGTTACATTCGTCTCCTTTTCTTCCATCTAACTGCTATAATTTTACCTTTCACTATCAGGACATCTAAAATTTGCTACAAGGTTCTAATCATGGCTAATGAATTAATTTGGTCTAAATATAGTTCCTTGTAGCCATAGTTTAACTAAGAGCTCACATATATTAAGATTATGGTGATGTGTGAACGTAGCTGCTCTGCAACATGCCACGGCTGATCTTCAATATACTAACTAGGGTTGGGGCTTGTTTCTAGAGATCACTATGCAATCCCAATACTGTTTGCAACAGTTTATTTTGCAAAAATAAAATTCTCTCTATGGTAGAAAATCGACTTTATTGTCTTGAGTCACTTAAAAGAACTGTAGCTTGGCTTCCATTGTTTGGCAAAACTTCTCAGATTTCTGTTCAAACACAATTCTACATTCAAAATAAACTGAATGTAGTGCGACAATTCTCGTATATTGTAGTTTGCTTAGGAGATCCGATTTCCAATTCAATCCTTTGCGTGTTTATTACATGCATGTGTAATTCAAAACACTTAAAGGTGTACAGATTTGTGATTTCAGTTGCTTTCACTGACTGAATATACATAAAGTGCTTAAATGTGGGGAAAACATTCATATCATACTTCCATTACTGTAGTTTCTTCTATTTTGTTGCTATTCAGAGACAGTAAATTCTTCATAGTCTTTGATGTTCTTATGACCACTGTAAACCTTCTAGCAGAAATATTATCCAAAGATGGAGAAGAACCTGATTAATTTTGAAAAACACTAAGCAGAGTCAGAGCTAGTTAATATATTGGGATAGGAGAGTACTAGGAAATCTCAAGAAAAGGGGAGGAAACCCTTAAAGGTAATGACAAACCACTCCTATATTGCTGCCAAGAAATCACCCTGGCTCTAAAGCTGGGGTGTCAAACTGCCAGCCCGCAGCCCGGTTGCATCATGCGGAGGCCGCACCTACACCAGTTCCGACAATGTGAAAAAAGTCACGATACGTCGCGACACGTCACGTGATGCGGCAAGTTTGACACCCGTGCTCTAAAGCATCCCATAATTTTAGAAAATGTTCCTCAATTCAGTTCAACTCTAGCGTGCTAAAATTTGACATGATGTGGTTAAACTTTGATCTAATTTGTTATCCAATATAGTCTTTAATTAAAGTTAATTAGCCTGGATGCTTTAAAAAAAAAACCACTGCTACAAGCTGTACTTACTTACGGAAACAAAACATGAACTGTGCCAGCCCCAACAAGTTTACTATGTACTTTTTCCTAGACAAAAAATAAAATAAATTTGCATTGTTTTAATGCCAAGGGACCAATAGTAATAGTCAGGGACAGAGGTAAAAGTCACAATTTCACCAACACAGACAACTTCTAATTGTTGTTTAATGGAAAATAACTTCCCTTCACGTCTGAAAACAATTATATTTACTTGCCATGTCTAACATGGAAAACTCTGAAACTCTGGGTAAATAATGTACATATTTGAAGAAGGTCACGCTGAATTCTGAATTAAACAGTGGTATCTCCAGACCAACCTCACTTTTCGGGTTTGGTTGGAACTTGCTGAAATTCCTGCTCCGGTGAATCACCAACAGAGATCTCTTGAGCTAAGCAACATACACCAAGAAAGGATTTCTACACCAATCTTCCTGAACAGCTATTTTAATTCTGTAATAAAAGCTTAAATTCCCATTATTCATCCATGAAGAAACCTCTGTTTATTGAATAAGGCATCTTTGGCTTTGTTCTTACAATACAAAGCCACACATGATAGCTAAATGTATGCAAACGGAACAAATCATATGATGTTTTGGAATGAAGGTAATCACTCTGTTTAATTGTGCCTATTCACAAATAACTGTACAACGTGGGTGAATGCAAAGTAAGAATACACACACCCCACATTCAAGAATAGCCCTGCAGCAAAAAATTTGCAGTGTCAAGAGCTCCTGTTCAAGGTTTCAGCAACTCCACCCAATCTTCCTCACCTTGCAAAATTTAATTAGCCAGCAAAGGATCTAGAGGCTAAATTATATGATGAATGGTTGAAGGAGCTAGGTATGTCTAGCTAGCTTATTAAAGAAAAGGATTACGGAGACATGATAACGGTCTTCCAATGCTTGAGGGGCTGTCACAAAGGATTTACTTATTCTCCACAGCACCTGAGGGTGGGGGAAGTTGATTAAAGAGAAATCAAACCTAGAAGGAAGAAGAAATTTTCTGACATGAGAACAATTAATCAATTGCCTCCTGGAGTTATGGGTCAATGGAGGTTTTCAAAAGTAGACTGGACATCCATTTGACTGGGATGGTATAAGGCTCATGCCTTGACCAGGGGGTTGGACTAGAAGATCTCTGAGGTCCCTTCCAGCCTTAATGATTCTATGTTTTTGTTTTCCCCATGAAATTGCCACCATGGGAGGGAGTACTTCTGAAAACCTAAGGCTCATTCAAGTCTATCGATTGTGCAAATGTTGTACATGGCAATTGCAAAACAACTGAATTTGAATAACATTTAATATTATAGCTAAATGGTTTTGAATGTGGATTTTACTTTTTAGAATACAGCAATAAGGTAAAAATGATTTTTAAAGATATGCTACTCAGAAAGTTTCTAATGCTATTCTTTGATGACTTCTACTCACAAAGTTTTTTTAAGTACACTGAACATAATAAAAATAGAAAAAGCTAAGTTAATAAAACCAGCAATAACAAAAACCTCAGTCTATGCATGAATTCATTAAACGAAAGGATGGGGGTGATGGTGGAAGATGAGAGAATACTTTACATTGGGTCCCAGGATCAGGGCGTTGTGCATCCTTGCAATTTCTAAGTGTCCTGCGTTATTAAGATTGTGTTTGCCCTTGCTTGAATGGTTCAATTGTCAAAAAAGGTATTGTCTGAAACAAAAGCACCATTTTATCACAGAAATTTTCCCCAACAGTGACAATTTTAATTTCTCCCATCTTAATTTTGTTCCATGTCTTAACTTTAAAGTCACTTCAAAATGAGATGTGCAGCAGATAAATAAATATCTTGAAAAATCATAAAATTCAAATTTGTCATACTAATAACCAACTATTTCTTTCTGGAATCATATGTGTAACTGCCAAGAGAAAGACCGAAAGCCAATTGTTTATATCTTTTTTCATCTTTTCTTTTCTTTTCTTTTTTCTTTGTCTCTTCCTTTTTTCTTTTCCACATTTGCTATATTTTTTCTTTCAATGTATTTCATATTATATACATGAACTCTTTTAATACAAACTATTAAAAGCAAAGATTTGTTTGCCAAATATGCTAACCCACTGTTAGATAAATCCTACTTTTACATTCATCTGACTGGATCCCCACAGCCCAGTGAGCCATAAACTAGCCACATCAACTAGTTTCAAATAGTATAATGAGTGAACCTCAAACTAAGCAACTCTACTGTGTCCTGTGGACGCAATCTAAATGTGAAAAATGCAAAAGCAATGGGCAAAAATGTATCTGTGCTCTTAATTCAACTGAATAATAATAAATCTCCTTGGAATATCCCCAAAATCACTTGCTCAACATCTGCCCAACAACTTTAACATTCCCAATGGAAAGCCAAAATCCTCACTGAAAGCCCAAACATAGGAAGACATAAATGACCCACAGAAAATAACCACATCAGCAATAGACAATCCTCAATAGGATTTGCACATCACACAGCCTCTGCCAGGACTCTGAATAAATGGGGCAAAGAATCCTTCCCTCGGTATGACTGTGGTGTCAAACTGTAGATCCCATTGTGACCAATTGTAAGCTGAAGGCATATACTGGTCCAATATCTGATTTTTTTTAATATAAACAATGCTGCACTTCAATATCTTAAAAGGGTTAAATCATGGCAACCGGACCAAAGTTTATTAAAACTGAGATGTTTCGTTACTCATCCAAGTAACGTCTTCATTCAAAATGAAGATTTGAGTAGGCAAAGAGTCAGATAGTTGTTGGAGAGAACCAACTCTTGCTATACCGACTGCAGGGGATTTCTCCCCAAAATGAAAAGCAAGCATGTAAATTGCCCAATATGCTAATCCACTGTTAACTAAATCCTACTATTATATTCATCTGACTGGGATCCCCACAGTCCACTGTAGCCATAAATTATACCAACTAGTTTTTGTGCTTCAGTGGTTAGATGGCCTAGACCAGGGGTAGGCAACCTTGGCTCTTTTATGACTCGTGGACTTCAACTCCCAGAATTCCTGAGCCAGCATACCATAGCTGGCTCAGGAATTCTGGGAGTTGAAGTCCACGAGTCATAAAAGAGCCAAGGTTGCCTACCCCTGGCCTAGACAATGGCATTTGAACATACATCTTTTTAACATTTATGTTTTATTGTGTTTTATTAATCTAGGTGAAATGTTAGTATATGTTAGTTTATGCATGATATGCCATATGCTAAATAAATCCCCCAAACCGGCAGAGGCTGGATTGTTCCCAACCCCTTCAGCCTTTTGCAAGGCCTTTAACGAGTTAATTTTCCAACTGGACCTGGAGATCCAGGTGAATGATTATATTTGATTTCTTAAAGGTGCTTCTGCTTTTTACCTTGGCAGTAGATTATATGTGTATTGTAGTTTTTATTGTCTTATGGATTTTTATGCTGTTTAAAACTGTGTTAGCCTCCCAATGTAATGAATTTAAGATGAGTGACCATATAAGTTGAGATAATAAAAATAAAGTTTTGCTCACTAAAAAGAAATGAAGGACATGAAAATTATGATTTTAGATGAGTTCCTCAAGAAACTCAGATCTTTGTTGAACTGGTGGATTAGAAAGAAGGGAAAACATTTTTGCTCATTCCCAATTTCTTTCAGCATTGGAGAAACACAAGATACTTGACTATATAGATTGTTTTACTGGACACACATTCAAGCACAGATCAACTGATGTGACAAGTCAAAATCCTTCCAAGATATTCTGTCCCAAAATTATTTATGCCTTCAACTATTTGACAATTTTTTTTTCTTTTTCTGCCTTTTGTTTTTAAAAGGACAAAGGACAGTTTCCTAACTGCAATAACAGTTTCTGCCTCATCTTTAACTGGGGTGGTTCTCAAGTGTCCTTTAGCAAATACCAATATGGATCTTATTCAGAAGCACAGATATATTCTTCGTTATCAAGAATCCATTTGCATCAGGCACTAGCGGGACTAGCTCAGCCTATGAGCTGTCAATCCACGTAATGACAGGAATAAGGAAACAGCAGCCAGAGGAATCTTCAAGCCTGAAGACGGAGAAGATTCATCTGAGAAATTATAGATGGTGTGTGTGTGTGTGTGTGTGTGTGTATTTGATATTTACCAGTGGCACAGTTTGGAGAAAACAAGTTGATCACTAGATTAAATATTAAAAGGGAGGGTGAGTAAATCAGAGCCAGAATGTAATTTGGTTTATTCCTCTCGCACATGCACACTTATCTGCACTTCGCACAAAGTTACTAGTTCAAGGCCAAACTACAAGTTGTCTAGCACAAGTTCAATGGCCAGCACAATTTTGCCTGCACAAATCCATGCCAACAAGCGCAAACACATGAGAAAAACATTATCCATACCAAAGATCTGGGGAGAAGGGAGTAGGGGGGGGAGACACTCAGCAACCCCCTCAAGTCCGCATCTGACACCCCTCTTGCTGTCCAGCTCCCTCGCCAACCTGGCGCCTGCCAAAGGCTTCCCTAATAGCCTCTAGTCACACTGAGGGCAGCGGGGAAGATGGGACTTGTAGTCCACTCTGTCGACAGGTCCATCTGGAGAAACGGAGCGCGGCTGCCGGGTAGCGGACTGTCAGGTGAGAACAAAGCCCGAGAAAGCTTTCCAGGGGTTCCCTCCCGGATCCGCGGCATCCCTCCTTCCCCCCCACCCCTCGCCGTCCCTACGCTTACCCTCCCGGCGCCTCCAAGCGGAACCCCCCTTCTGCGGCCGTCGCTCAGTTGGCTTTCATGCTCTCTCTCGCGCGCGCGCTCGTGCGCTCCCTCGCTCTCTCTCTCTCCCCGGCCACAAGCGGCTGCACAGCCGTCGGAGTTGACGAACAAGTTTTCCAAGTTTCCTCTCCTCCTCCTCCTCCTCCTCCTTTCTTT
The DNA here is from genome assembly GCF_001527695.2 of Protobothrops mucrosquamatus. Lineage (NCBI taxonomy): Eukaryota > Metazoa > Chordata > Lepidosauria > Squamata > Viperidae > Protobothrops > Protobothrops mucrosquamatus. The sequence continues at coordinate 548,675 of NW_015386150.1, read as the reverse complement.
TCCCTCTCGTCTCCTCGCGGAAGACGTTTTCCTTCTCCGCCGGGAGAACCCAGGAGGCGAGAAGAGGCGAAGCGAGCGGAGACGGGTCCAGTTTGGACACTCCGGGAGAAGAGGAAGGAGCCAGCGCGCGCGCACACACACACACACACCCACCCCTCCCTCGACGTCCCTCCCCGACACCTCTGACAAGCAAAAGCCCACCCCCTTGGCCAGGAAGCGCCCACGTGACTCGCTCAGGTAAGCGGGGTGCGCCGCCCCCTGCCTCGCCTCGCCTCGCCGCGCCTCGCCTCGCCCCGAGAGAGAGAGAGAGAGAGAGAGAGAGAGAGGAGAGCGGCCGCGGGAGGCGCGCGCGCCGGGGGCGCAGGAACAGGTGCGAAAAAAAAGCACCACAGGCGCGCGCCCGCACCTGACGAGCCGGTGGACTCTCAGGAGCGCGCTTGCGCGTTGGGGGTATTGGTGGGGAAATCTGTTTGGGGCCGCTAAGGGGAATCCCAGGTGTGTATTATTATTTCTCCCGCGCCTGTAGCGAAATTATTATTATTATTATTATTATTATTATTATTATTATTATTATTATTATTATTATTATTATTATTATTATTATTATTATTATTATTATTATTATTATTATTATTATTATTACAGTTGGAAGGGATCTTGGAGATCATCTAGTCCAACCCCCTGCTCAGGCAGGAAACGCTATACCATTTCAGACAAATGGTTGTCCATGTCTTCTTAAAAACTTCCAGTGTTGGAGCATTCACCGCTTCTGGAGGCAGGTGGTCCCATTGATTAATAGTTCTAACTCAGTGATGGCGAACCTTTTAGAGACTGAGTGCCCAAACTGCAACCCCAAACCCACTTATGCATCGTCGAGTGCCGGGTGGGTGTGGGCCATTGGCTGGGTGTGGCCAATTGGCTGGGCGTGGCCCATTGGGTGGGCATGGCTGCTGTGATAACGGCAGACTGGGTGAGAATAAAAAGTTCAATCAATCAATTCCAACTTTGCAAGATCTTTTTTTTTTCCCGCGAGAAGTTGAAATTGACTGATTGAATCTTTTTTTTTTTTTTTGCACATGGCGGCGGAGGCCTAAAGCGAAAAGGTTTTATAAAATCCAGCTGAAGGCCTAGGGCTCTGAGTGCCGCCTCTGGCACCCGTGCCATAGGTTCGCCACCACTGTTCTAACTTAACAGGATCCCAGTAGGGAGCAGAGAAAGGAAAGGACTAAAAAGGAGGTGTTTTGCAAAATGTGGGGAAGACGGTCCAAGCCTCCCGATAGTATACTGTTAGGATGCCTAGAAGAATATGAGCTATTACAGTGTTTTTCGCCTCTCTGTTCCTTTTTCTGATTTGGGATCCATTTGTTTTATAATTGCATGAAAACCGATTACTCATGATTTTATCTATTTTCTCCATTCTGCCCCAAACCTACCACCATTATTCAGCCTAAGAATGAACGGTGTGCTAATTTGAATTGCTGCTGCTGCTGCCATTATCTACCAGCCTTGTCTTTGTGGTTCAAATACTGCCAAAGTGTGGGAGTTGCTTATCGTGGCTTGATGAATAAATCACAGCTACACATGCTAAACCATGATTTCAAATCACAATGACTCGCATGACCTGGTAAGCCGTTAGGGTTTTAAAACATTTCAGAAGATTGCTTCTCTTTGATCTCTAAGGGAAGGGCCTCTTAAAAGCTGCTTCCAGAAGCAATACAGCCCCTCGGCTTTAAAAGAGCATTTTACAAAATCAGTTGCCTTGTGCTAAAGTCTCCAACAAATCCAACAGACTGTGTAGAAACTTCTGCTTAATGGACGTTTTAGAATGAAGCAACCGGGGAGTGAAATGTAGGTACTTTTCACATCCTACAGGTCAGAAGTGAACAAACCATGATACAGCCTTAGCACAATGTGCAGAAGTTAAACTAGTCACGCAGAACAAGTTCATATCCGTGTTTTTTCCAGACAGTCATTTATTGTTCACACTGCATGAAATGGTTCACGATAATAAGGTCATTGCTTGATCCTAATTCTACTTTCTTCTCTCTATGCTTGAAAAGTCTTCATTGTCCTAGATCTGGATGCTAGGAGATTTTGTCCCCTCATCTTCCGATAGCTCTGGATAGAGATGGTATAGGAGAGAAAAAAAAACACCAAGGCATGAGTGTGCATGGTATAGCGCAGAGGTCCCCAACCTTTTGGGCATCAGGGACTGGTTACGTGGAGAGAGGTTTTTCCGTGGACCGGAGAGGGCGTGGTTTTGTGTGCTGCCTGCACCCCACGGATGGGGCTTTGCTTGTTTGTGCGGACCAGTTGCTGGCATGCCGCAGCCCAGTACTGGTCCACGGACCGGGGGTTGGGGACCCCTGATATAGCGGATACAAGTAATCCTTGACTTATGACCACAATTGGGATGAGGATTCCCCTTGCTAAGCAAGGCAGTTAAATGAGTTGTGCCCAATTATATGATCTGTTTTGCTATTATTGAGTGAATCACTGTAGTTGTTAAATGAATGATGTGGTCATTAAGCCAATCCAGCTACCGCCCCTTGACTTTGCCTGTCAGAAGCCAGCTGGGAATGATGATCACATGACATGGGGATGCTGCAACTTAGGACCAGTCATAAGTTATACTTTTTATTGTAACATGAACAGTGGCTAAATAAATGGTTGTAAGTTGAGGACTACCGGTATTGTTTACGACGGGCCTGTAATATAACAGAATAACAGAGTTGGAAGGAAGCTCGGAGATCTTCTAGTCCAACTCCCTACTCAGGCAGGAAATCCTATACCACTCTAGACAAATGGTTGTCCAGTCTCTTCTTAAAAACCTCCAGTTTTGGAGTACCCAAAACTTTTGAAGGCAAGTCGTTCCAACTGTCAGGAAATTTCTCCTTAGTTCTAGGTTGCTTCTTTCCTTGATTAGTTTTCATCCATTGCTTCTTGTCCTACCTTCAGGCGCTTTGGAAAATAGGTTGACTCCCTTCTTCTTTATGGCAGCCCCTTAGATAATATAATTTGATATTATAATTCTAACATATAATTATATATGTTAAATTTTTGGCAGTTTCACCAAAGGAACTTGGAAATCGTATATTGCATCCAAACTATCAAGGTTTTTATTTGGAATACTTGAGCTGAATTTAAAATGTGGTCTCAGCAATGGTATGCATTGCAGACATAGAAAAACAAAAAAAGCAATATAAATCAAATTCAGAAGCATAGCTACAAATTCTTCCTGAAGCGTTTTGAAGAATTATAGCCTTTCACTCACCTCCCATTCATCTGAGAAATGTTTATACATCTGTTGTCAGGACAAAAGGTGGGACCTGATATTCATTCAAACATTGACCTAGCCAGATGTGAGGGCACAAACCTTTTCATCAAAGGGAGCTAGCAGACAGAAAGTCGTAGCAGCTGTAGTTTTGTTTTTACAGGGGATATAAGGTGAAGGAACATTGGTGCCTTGCACAATTCAGGGTGTGTTGCAAGAACCTGTAGTGCTTCTCCACATATATAAAATACTATTCTCCATTATGTGCTTATAATGAACATTTTCACTCTGCAGAAAAAGAGTTATTTTGATTAAAACAGCTCCGTACATTCCTAAAATTTCTCAGATTAAGCAATAATGTAAAAAAACATGGCTTTCAAATCTTGGAAGATTGCCAAATATTGTGAGAACTGGTGTTATATATGTAGACAAAAGAGTAACTAGCTTTGGTACACTGATCACCTAGTAATATTTTTACTTGTTTGAATGCTGCAATTCATATAAGAGTGTTACTATCTGTATGGATTTTTAGAGAATCTGTTTGAAATATTTAAGCCATTCACCAAAACAATACTTTTTATATTCCAGCATAATTATAATTATATTCCAGGACTGCAAAAGTGTTTCTAGGATTATAGTAGATCCAATGGTGTACATATTGGTTTTAGAACAGGATTTCCCAACCTTAGCAACTTTAAGACACATGGAATTCCTTAGTAATGCTGGTTGGGGAATTCTGGGAGTTGAAGTCTATGTATCTTAAAGTTACCAAAAGTTTAGGAAATCACGTTTTAGAAGATTATGGCCTCCATTAGGACCTACCAGACACTTATGGGCTTCCATCAACATAGAGATTAATATTGCAAAACCTTAGAATATTCTATATTTCTTTGCTGCCTTCTAGAGACTCTTTGTAATTTTGCAGCATTGTAGCCATAATGGCTCATTCAAAGTCATGCTAACTTGAAAGTTGTTGTAACAATATGTATAGACATAGAATGCATTAGAATGCAGTATTGCAGGCTAATTCTGCTGGCTGCCAGCAGTTTGATTCTCACCAGCTCAAGGTTGACTCAGCCTTCCATCCTTCTGAAGTCAGTAAAATGAGGACCCAGATTGGGGGAAATATGCTGATACTGTAAACTGTAAAGCACTATGGAGCAATATGTAAGTTTAAATGCTATTGCTATCATCCTGATTACCAAGCCCTTGTTTAAAGAATGAGGTGGCACCTGAGGATATAGAAGTGGGCCTTCCTTGCCTAAGGCTGATTGGATGACTACATAATCACTTAATTAGTCAATTTCTAAAAATATGTTTCCACAAGGGAGGTTTTTGGCCTTTGATTATACCAAGACTACTAGTATTAAAGGTGCCACTCTGAAATCTATTTGCTTTTTGTTTGAGGTTTGCCAATTACATGGGACTTGACAACAATCTTGAAAATTCCCAAGCAGATTTCTAGCAAGCATCTAAGGCAAAGTTTTGAAATGTTTTTGTTTTCCATGTCCTTTCAGCTGCGGGCTGGTTTGCTTCTTCTTACATCCACTGGTTTTCTTCTCTGGCTGCTTCTCACGGTCTCTTAATCTGGATGCCTCAAAATAAAAAACAAAACAAAAACAAAAGCAGTCACTGTGAGTCCTAGTGGACGATCACTTAAAAATGTGGCAGCAATGTGCGGCAGCCGCCAAAAAAGCTAATACCATCCTTGGTTTGTATAAACAGGCATAGAATCAAAATCAAGTGAAATATTAGTACCACTTTATAAAACCTTACTAAGGCCACACCTGGAATACTGCATCCAGGTTTGGTCATCACATTACAAAAAAGATGTTGAGACTTTGGGAAAAAGTGCAGAGAAGAGCAACTAAGATGATTAAAGGCCTGGAGACTAAAAATATGAAGAACGGTTGCAGGATTTGGGTTTGGCTAGTCTAGTGAAAAGAAGGACTAGGGGGGACATGATAGCAGTAATCCAGTATTTGAGCGGCTGCCACAAAGAGGAGGGGGCTCAACTTATTTTTCAAAGCACCAGAGGGCAAGACAAGAAACAATGGATGGAAACTAGTCAAGGAAAGAATCAACCTGGAATTAAGGAGTGTGAAAATTAAGCACTGGAGTGTGAAAATTAAGCACTGGAATAGCTTGCCTTCAATCATTGTGGGTGCTTCATCACTGGAGGTTTTTAAGAAGAGATTGGACAGCCACTTGTCTGAAATGGTATAGGGTCACCTGCTTGAATAAGGGGTTGGAATAGAAGACCTCCAAGGTCCCTTCCAGCTCTATTCTGATTGATTGATTGTCTAGTGCCAAGGAACACCATAAGAACAGGATAGGGATTGGCAATGGAAACAGCAAACAATTGGATCATCTCAAGGTTTATCATCTGCTTTTCATCCGGCCACCAATGGGGCCGCGAAAGTCGCTAACAAAATGGTGGAGCAATATCTTAGGTGCTACGTTTCTTACCAACAGACAAACTGGTGTTGGGCCAAGCAACGGCGGGCTGGCGCCTTGGATTCCCCTCTGCAGCCTTGCTCGGCCTCGGGGCTGGCACGGGAGGGCACCCCGGGGCTACAAGTGGGAGGACGCGGTTGGAGAGTCTGGACCCCTTTCCCAGGCAGCATCCATTCCATCAGGATCGACTCGGACCCAAGCAAGCGAGGCAGGTTTAAGCCCATTGGGGTGTTGGACCCGCCCCTCCTTGGCCTCAATCTGTGCGTGGACAGAGAGGACTGTGAAGCAAGAGGGGGCGCCTTCCCTCCCCCCTCCCCCAAGCACATTCCAGGAACAATGGAGGCCCCAGGATTGGGGACCCTGCGAGGTGTAAGTTGTAATTTGTATAATTTTAGGCTGCTCAAGGATAAGTCAACAACAAATTAACTGCGCAGTGGGGAAAGGCTGAGAGACTTGGCTTAAACCAACTGTCAACTCTACAAATGAGCATGGCTGCAGTCATTTTCCTTCTTATTCTAGGTTGCCACATAGAACAGAGGGAGAGGGGTTGCCCAGGTGCTTCGCTAGTCAACATACTCTTTTGTCCCGTGGGAACCAAGGTCATTGGCAGCTCCCGAGACTAGGAACTGGGTGTTGCATTAAAAGCCCGCCAAATAATCATTTGGGGAACATAATTGTTTGCATAGCTTTTATGGGTGGGACATTTAACTTTGTATTGGGAAATTGTTGCTTGTGTATCCAGATTTGCTTTCACTCTTGACCGCACCGATAGTTAGTAACTAATAAACATGTTCTTTGAGGAATTTTCAAGCCTCGGAGTTCTGCTTTATTTGTTTCTGTCTGTCGGAACCATGACACTAACAGTGAAATACTGTATCTATGTTATTCTTTTTTAAAATTGCTTTAAAATAATGCCAGAAAAATGGAAAAAACACAAAAAAATAAAAATACAAGCATTGTCAGAGAAAAGAAAAACAAATAGAAAGTTTTTTAAAGTTAAAATTCAACAAAGAAAAAAAAAGTACATTATTGCTGTTGTTCAGATGTTAAGTCATGTCCAACTCTTTGCAATTCCATGGACCACAGCACACACATACCCCACCCCATCCTCCACTGTCTCCCAGAGTTTACTCAAATTTATGTTCATTGCATCAATAACGCTATCTAACCATCTCATCCCCTGCCATCTCCTTCTCCTTTTGCCTTCAATCTTTCCCAACATCAGGGTCTTTTTAAATGACTCCTCTCTTCTCATTTGATGGCCAAATTATTTGAGCTTCACCTTTACTATCTATCTTTCTGAAGGACAGCCAGGGTTGATTTCCTTATTGTAGTTGTAGACAGTTACAATTCTATATATAGTTATGTAATTATTGATATATAATTATACAACTGTAGTATTTTAATTTACTGTATTTTGTATAAGTCCCATATTTCTTTATGTTTGTCCATACAAAGTCTACCTCTATAGATAATCCGCTCATAAGAGGCAAGCGCAAAGAAGTCTTCAATCCATTGGGTAAAACAGGCCATATATATTTCTTTCCAATGCTGCAGTATCAATCTTTTGGCCATAATAAGGGCATAGAGAATCCATTTAAGTTGTCCAGTTGTCAAATTCCAAGTATTTGTTAGTTCAAAAGATATTATGCTAATCCTTTTATTATTTTGAGGTATTTCTGAGTATTGGGATGAATTATTAGATGCCTTCCCATCTATCTTGACAGAATTCTTTATATCCTCTTCCAAATTTTTCTCTCCTGTATCTTGTAGTAACAAGTTCCATAGGACTGTACTCCTCTTGAATAAAGTTCCTCAGATCGAAACTGTTTTAGCTGCTCAAATGCCATGAGACTGTCCCTCAGGTCACCAGTGGACAGCAAGGCACACAAGATGACCTAACCCTGTGTTGGCAATTATTTTTCAAAGAAATCTTGTGCAAGTTGAGAGGCTTAAATGGATTTGGTAATGAGTCCAGATCTTTCTAGTTCATCATTAGAGAGTTAACAAGCATCTCTCAAAACCTGGGTTTACCCTGGAGAGCATTTATTACTGATTTCTATTCTATGCTTATACCAGATAGCTGACGGAGTAGTGTTTCAGCTGAACTTCCTCACCTTTGCAAAATCACTTTGGGTCTTCCAATGTGAAATTGTTTGAAATGTTTACTCTATTTCCTCATAACAATCTTGTAAAAGCTTTCAGGAGAACATCACTTCCTGGTGTAGCCTTGCCTTCTCACCTGGTGTTCTTTATGTGTTCTGCTGCTATTGCTTAATCATAGGTAAGAGACCAAGCTTGTCTGTCTTCCAATCCAGCTCTCCCACCTACTGATTTTTTTCAACCTCCTGCCTGGGGTTTTAGCTATAATATCCTCCATCCTTTGCCCTGTGCAATGTTATGGAGGTAGAAATTATGCCATGATATTAAGCAGATGCTTAATATCATTGAGATGAAACAGACTTGTAGAACTGGGAGGATTTCAAAAACTAAAGTATGTGATACCAAGAAGATGGCATCACTTCCTAACACTCCTGTGGACAAGCAACTTGATGCTGACTTTGAGAGTCAATTATTAAACCATGGCCAAACAGTGGCTGTGATGAAGTTTCAAAGCTTTACAGCCGTAAATTCATTCTGTATGTTGCCTATTTTTCAGAAGGCACCTTTTGAGAGAATAGAAAAATAAAACATTTGACTGGACAGGAAGGAATCAAATGAAAACCCCAACTCTTTAGAAAATCAGGTTTTCAGCTGGTTTCATTCCGATCTTTTAAATTGTTTGCAACTAGGTTCATAACTAGGAGCAAAGTTATAAATCCCTTTTTTAAAATAATAATGCACTGTTCTATCAGGAAGAGAATCTTCAGTTTTATGGATGTCAGATATTTATATTTGTCAGAATCTCATAAATTGTCAGGATCTCACAGAGAAATCTCATTCTCATCTATCAAAAGATCAGGCTGAATTCTTCCTAGATCGATTAATGGAAATTTTTAGCCTAATAATACTTGCCTAAATAAGGTTATAAATTCTTTTTGGTATCACATGTTTTAGTTTTTTAAAAAAATCCTCCCACTTCTACTAGTCTGTTTCATCTCAATGAGAGGTTTTTTTTTGTAGCATCTGCTTAACACCATGGCATAATTCATTCCTTCATCCTACTGTTAAATCATGAAGTAGAAGCTGATTTTTTAAAAACAGGCTGGTTTCACATATTATGACATCATGTGATTTATTTGGTTTTGGTTTCACATGTTCTGTGAAGCTCACCAGTCATGGTTTATTCCCATGTTATTGTTAGCATTAATGCGAAATTAGATCCAGAATGGTGTGCAATGTTCTTCAAGTTATTAATGCAATGTCTTCCTACTTCTAAATGTAACTTGAAACTCTGTTCACACAACACATTTAACTAATCCTAGCTGATGTTCTTATTTAGGATTTATCTTAGGCTTGGTGTGTTTTAGTACAGGTAGTCCTCAACTTACAACAGTTCATTTAGTGACCGTTCAAAGTTACAACAGCACTGGAAAAAAGTGACTCATGACTATTTTTCACACTTACAATTATTGCAGCATCCTCATGGTCACGTGAGTAAAACTGGGACGCTTGGCAACTGGTTTACATGGTTGCAGTGTCCCAGGGTCATCTGATTACCTTTCGTGACCTTCTGATAAGCAAAGTCAATGGGGAAGCCAGATTCACTTAATAAATGTGGCAAGAAAGATTGTAAAATGGGGCAAAACTCATTTAACAAATGTCTCACTTAGCAACAGATATGTTGGGCTCAATTGTGGTTGTAAGTCAAGCACTACCTGTATGTTGTCACATCCCAGTCCATCTGTTTATGATTCAGTGAGATCAAAGCAGGCAAGAAGACAGATTTAGCAATGCAAATCCTGCTCCTTATATATGTTGCCAATGTGTACAAGGAGTTGGAGCTTGCATCACAATTCTGAAGCCACCATCTCACTCATTTTGGTGCCATCACTATCCTTCTTGATACCAGTGATGTACAATAAACCTAGGAAAAAAGCTTTACTACCCAAATTAAATATTTGGCACAATCATTGATGATTAGTGAAGAACCGTGATCGCACAGTGGTTAGAATTCTGTACTGCAGGCTAATTCTGCCAACTGCCAGCAGTTCGATTCTGACCGGCTCAAGATTGACTCAACTTTTCATCCTTCTGAGGTCGGTAAAATGAGGACCCAGATTGTTGGGGGCAATATTCTGACTCTGTAAAATGCTTAGAGAATGCTGTAAAGCACTATGAGGCGGTATATTAGTCTAAGTGCTATTACTATTGCTAATTAAATTAGCATTCAATTACATAGCTTCCCCCATTATACTGGAACTCCTTTCATTAGTTTTAAGACCTTGGGCAATAGTTAATCATAGTATAACAAGCCATGATGATGATGATGATGATGATGATGATTAATAATAATAATAATAATTGTTATTATTATTTGCCTTCGAGTTAGTGTTAATTCCTGGCAACTGCCTGGACAAGTCCCTGCAATTTTCTTGGTAAGATTTCAAAAGTGTTTTTCTATTGCCTCCTTCCCGTGGCTGAGAGAGTGTGACTGGCTCAAGGTCACCCAACTGACTTCATGCCTAAGGCAGGACTAGAATGATCTCCCAGTTTCTAGCCTGAAGCCTTAACCACTCTCTTTATGATGAGGCACACATAGTCCCTTCACTCCTTATTTTTGCAATTCAATTGGAGAGCATCAAATTAAGTTTCCAATTTTGATATAACCAGGAAAATGTGACTATTAGCTTAATGCCCAACTGGAATTGAAAAGCAACTTCTACTCAACATTATGTGTTACTTTATTCCAAAATTGAAAGATATTATATTCTAGTTTAGCTAAACCAAGAAAATATGGTTCAGTAGAAGTTTCTTGGTTTATTTACAGGCTTTCACAATCTTTTTAAATTAAGGCTGTGCATGCTTTGGAAATGACTTAGAAGTACTTCAGACAGAACCTGCGTGAATACAATAAGTCTTTGGTATATATTAAAAGAGCTGTGTCTTTTTTAGTCTTCTGTAAAAAAAAAAAGCTGGCTACTTTAAGGATTATACAGATAGTCCTCAACTTACAAAAGTTCATTTAGTGACTGTTCAAAGTTACAACAGCACTGAAAAAAAGTGACAGGACCATTTTTTACACTTAAGACCATTGTAGCATCCCCATGGTCATGTGATCAAAATTTGGACATTTGGCAACTGATTCATATTTATGACTGTTGCAGTGTCCCAGGGTCATGTGATGGTCATTTATGACCTTATGACAAGCAAAGTCAATGGGGAAGCCAGGTTCACTTAACAACCATTTTACTAACATAACAACTGCACTGATTCACTTAACAACTGTGGCAACGAAAGTTGTAAAATGGAGCAAAACTCACTTAATAGCTGTCTTGCTTAACAATAGAAATTTTGGGCTTAATTGCAGCAGCATCATTTTTTTCAACCTCACATGAAGTCTGAAAAGGGTCAATAGTAGAATGATGCTGTACTTGTGTGTGGTCCAAAACCTCATAAACAGATAGTCCTTGACTTAAGCCCTGAATTATGGGACATAGGTCATTAAGGGGGTCACCATGTGACTGTGCTCGATTTTATGACCTTTTTTGCCATAGTGATTAAGTGAACACCATGATTGTTAAGTAAACACTGCACTCATTAAGTGAATCCATTTTATCCATGGGGGCATTATTTTTCCAGAAACGGGAAATAAATGCCAGAAAAAAATAAATAAAAAATCATGATCATCTGACTGTAAGACATTGCAAATAGCCAAAAAGGTGAGCCAGTTGCCAAGTGCTCCAAATGTATTCAATGGTCAGATTTCTTACACTGCTTTCTTCCACTTAATTCTACTTAAAGGACTAGGTGATGAGTATGTATCTTTGAATCAGTATTGACTGTTCATGACTGTCTGGATGAGTCCTCACAATTTTCTTGGCAGGATTACAGAAGTGATTTGCCATTACCTTCTTCCTAGGGCTGAGAGAGAGTGGCTGGCCCAAGGTCACCCAGTTGACATTTTGCCTAAGGTAAAATCAGAACTCATGGTCTTCCTGTTTTAAGCTGCACCAGATTGACTTTCCAAAGGACTAGGAGGATATCTCATTTCAGCAGGAGAAACTGAACATCTGTTCCTTTCTTGGGTACCAGCCTGATGTCGTATTAACATCTCTACTTTGGTTCTGTGTGAGAACTGACTTCACCAACTTTGCTAGAACCTTAGCAAAAAGTGTTCATAAGCAGCCAGTTTGGTCTAGTAATTAAGGCATCAGACTAGAAAGAGGGAGACTGAGTTCAAGTCCTGCCTCAATGATGAAAGCCAGCCGGGTGACTTTGGGCCAGTCTCTCTCTCAGCCCAACCTACTCACAGGACTGTTGTGGGGACAATAAGAGAAGTGGTGTTGCATATGTGTGCCACCTTGAGTTATTTGTAAAAATAATAAAGATAAGATACAAATAAATAAATCAAAATTAAATATATAGATCTGATCCAATACACCTAAGTTGTGAAGGGTCCTTGGTGCTCTCTGAGCTTGTTTGTTTTCTTGCAGAAGTTTCATACCCAAACTAGGTAACATCATCAGTGCAATAGTTTGGGTAATGCAATGTCTGCAAGAAAACAACCAAGTTCAGAGAGTACCTAGGACCTCTCATTTCATTCCTCAGCTACAAATATTCTTCTTTATTGGTACACCCAATTGTATTAGGACCGATGCATGGATAAGAGTAATACAGACCATTTAAGAAATGTAAACAGTAATTTAGTTCTCCCAGTGGAACAAACGTGAGAAGTTAAAAGTAATTAACTTGGTTGAGTTTTGTTGTTAACAGCGCAGTTCTAACTTAATCCTAACTTAGAAATAATAAAGTTCAGTGGAACTGACTCTCAAGAAAGATCAGTGCAGAGCTGCATTTTAAAATATAATTTAATTTTGATAGGGTCCTAGTCAAATGGCTTGCAAGAATAAATTCCACGCATCTCCAGTTGTGTAATTCACTGCTATTTGTTTAGATCTATGTTTAGACAGATCCCCAGGAGGATTATACTAATACTAGATGACACAGGTCAAAAGGTGCTATGGCAGTAAATTTTGTGCATGACTAGGGTCAGACTAAATAACCTTTAAAGTATCTTCAGCCTTGTTCCTGTGCCAGCCTCCTGTCTATTATGCATGAAGAATGCGGTTGACAAGTGTTCCTTAAATCCTCAGCACTTGCCCTTTTTAAATAAGAGATTATAACATCTCTGCTTCTCTTCAAATTCAACTATAAACAGACAGAATTCTGGTACAACATATCCAGCCTGAGTGCACACGTTTTCCAAAAGCATAAATATATTTTTCCTTGTCTCTGGAAGAAATGGCTCAGCTTTCCATTTTGATGTCTGCTTAATTGCAAAGTATTTGTTTTTCCAGGTGAGATTGTAACACTGTCTCGATCATTGGGAAAAGCACAGTTCATGCAGCTATAAAAAGAGAAAAAGGTCAAAGCTTTAATGTGATTTAATTTTTACTCTGAATTCTCAGAATGCTTCTTGAGTGGAAGAGCAAATCTATCGTCAACTCCAGATTGTTGTAAGATCAAACCATATCAGTCATGTGGAAATGAAGACTGGTTCTCTTACTCAGTGATCAGTTGGTGGAGTAAATAGCAATGGATAATTCCAAGATGGATAAGGAATGGGGAAAAAATTATGAAAGTTCAAGAAGAATGGCAAGATTTATCTAGAAGGAGGTTGGAGCTTTGTGTGTGTTATTTTGAGATCCTTGAAGAATAGGCTGGGTGCAATTTAATAAAGACAGAAACTCATTCCTTCTTTGAAGTTTTTAACCTGGATGGTCTTTCCATGTTCTGCACTAGCTCTTTCCAGACTGGATTCCAGTATAGATATAATGGTATACAGGGCTTTTTTTCTCACAGAACGCCCAGAACGGAGTTCCGGCACCTTTTTTGGATGGAACCTTGTAGGGTAGGCAAGGCGGGTTGTATGACATGTGTGAGTTCCGGCACCTTTTTTTTTTTTTTTAGAAAAAAAGCACTGGTGGTATGTATGGAAATTATCTTAGAAGATGAGATTGAGTGGGGGAGAAGAGATGCTACCTAGAAATGATCAGATAAGAGAGAATATAGGTAGTCCTCAACTTATGACCACAATTGACCCCAAACGTTCTGCTGTTAAGTGAGACATTTGTTAAGCGAGTTTTGCTCCATTTTATGACTTTTCCTGCCACAGTTGTTAAACGAATCACTGCAGTTGATAATTTAGCAACCCGGTTGTTAAGTGAATCTGGCTTCCCCATTGACTTTGCTTGTCAAAAGGTTGCAAAAGTTGACCACATGACCTTGGGACACAGCAATGGTCATAAGTATGAATCAGTTGCCAAATATCTGAATTTTGATCACATGATCATGGGGATGCTGCAACGGTTGTAAGTCTGAAAAATGGTCATGTCACTTTTTTCAGAGACATTGTAACTTTGAATGGTCACTAAATGAACTGTTGTAAGTTGAGGACTACAAGTACTGCCTGAAGCTTCATGCAGGTAGACGTTGACTTATTATGACAATTGGGACAAGAATTCCATGGCTTAGCAAGGTGATTGTTAAGTGATTTCAGTCCAATTTTACAACCTTTTTGCCAGAATTGTAAAGTGAATCACAGTAGTTGTTAAGTAAATCATGTGGTCATTAAGTGAATCTGGCATTCCCCCACTGACTTTGCTGGAAGCTGTCTGGGAAGATTGCAGATGGTAATCACAAGACCCCGGAATGCTGCACCCATTGTAAATACATGCTGGTTGCCAAGTGTCCACATTTTGATCATGTGATCATGCAGATGCTGCAACAGTTATAAGTGCGAGGATCAGTTTATAAGTCACCTTTTTCAGCACCATTGTAACTTTGAATGGTCACTAAATGATGGTTTTAAGTTGAGGACTACTTGTAATGGGGAAAAGAAAGAAATTCAGAAGGGAACTTCGGTAATTTCTAAGGCTGTAAAAAAGACAGCTGGAGATTTGTACTATCAAGATTAATATATCTGTTAATATAGCCTTGCAATAAAGTAGAATTACTCATCTGGTCATACTTCCTGTCTGAACTACCTGGGAAGGCTGGCAATAGCAGCAGACTGTCTAAGCAGAATGTCTCTTCCAATGGAGAAACTGTACAGATACAATACTTAACCTGGCTGGCACGAATTGTTTACCTGATACCTATAGTTATAGTTCTCTGTTTCAAGGCCAAGCCCAGATTAAAGTTAATGCAGCTACAGGCCTTGCCAAAGGAATCAAAAGGATTATAAAATCATTTCTCTGAAAATAATCATTAATATATTTTTAAGCAACTTCCAGCTTCTTAATACAATACAAAAAGATTTGTTAAGATAACCGATAGAGGGCAGAAGAGACCACAGAAAGATTCCTACACAGGCTAAGAAACCAGGGTGAGTTTGGCAGGTTAATTTAATCAGCTGCTGCAATTTCCTTGGACTTGAATTAGATATGGCCTTTGAGTCTAACCTCTTATATAGTGCAGGAATCCAAATTAAAGTATCTCAGATGTTGTGTTCATCCTCTGCTCGAATGCATTCAGTGAATCAGAGACCCCCTCCATTCTTGTCTTACTATGAGGAAGTTTTTTCAGTCAAATCTTCTTTTCCATTACTTAAATCCATTATTTTTGTGTCCTAATTCTGCAACAAGAACAAACTGGTATTGATCATGTACAAGACCATCTTTCAAGTATTTGAAGAGAGCTATTTCGCACCACTTCTTAAAGCCAAACAAAGCTTGTTCTATGTTTCTTTATGGGGTTTAGTTTTCTTCCCCTTTTACCTGTGGAGATTCCTCCGATACAAAGCAGGGTATGAATCTAAAGTCAAGACTCCATCTCTAATCTGGAAGAGGGTGAATGCAGATAGTTACTGAGCAGAAGAATAATTCAGAGGCCATTCTTATATAAGAGTTTTGTTAATCTATTTACCATTCTCCAGTTGAATTATATAGTAGCATATGCTATTTCAGTTATTTTGGCATCTCTGCCGTCCTAATTTAGGACAGCCAAAAATAAAGTATTCATTAACCAATGCCTAACAAAGAGAATCAGTTTGGCAGTGGTTAAAGCACCAGGCTAGAAACCAGGAGACTGTGAGTTCTAGCCCTGCCTTAGGCACAAAGCAAATTGGGTGACCTTGGGCCAGTCTCACTTTCTCAGCACTAGGAATGGCAATGGCCAGTGCTTTTTTTTTGTAAAAACAAAAGGTGCCAGAACTCACACACGTCATACAATTCGCCTTGCCTACCCTACAAGGTTCCATCCAAAAAAGGTGCCGGAACTCCGTTCTGGACGTTCTATGACCAAAAAAAGCCCTGGCAATGGCAAACCACTTCTGAAAATGTTGCCTAGAAAACTGTAGGGACTTGCAGGAGTCCGAGACTAACTTTTGACAAAACAAAATCAGGAACACAACAAAAAAGCAAAGAGGATTTTTGCTACTATAAGATGCAGTGAGAGATGTTAGGCTTGATGGCTTTTTAAAAGAAATTGGGGAAAAATCCCATGAGTTTATGATCCGTGAGTCAGCATACCTTTACTATACAAAACAGTTAATGTAAGTGTATTCTGCTGTTTCTGCTTGTGAGTTTCCACTGTTGGGGACAAAGGGAGGAGAATTAAAAAAAATTGTCCTCAGAACTGGTAAGGAAGTACCTGCCACCTTAATTGCTAACTGTTCTTTCCCTTTCTCTTCTGTAGAATATTTTACCATGAAACTTTTGACACACATTCTCTTAACACCTGCATCCACTGTTGCACTGATGGATGGAATCACTGTGTTGGAATGAACCAAAGGACGCAGCTTCATTTCCCTGCTCTTAAAAAGGAACAAAACCCACATCAGTTTGCTGCCCACTGACACATCCCATTTCCTGGCAGTCTAAAATTTTTCTATGTATTGTTTCCGTTCTGTTTGTTTTTCTGATAGGGCAGCCCACACTGGAAAATTCCCAGTTATCTGAATGCCGTGTTGACCGTACCCACCACTTTCCATTGGTTGTCTCTCTTGCTTCGCTTTAATGCACTCCAGAATGGCAATTCCTGTGTGTGAGTGCTTTCCTGTTTCATAACTTCGTGTTGCTTATTATCCTTATTTCCCTTCTGGGCCCCAGTATGCTAAACTCTAGCCAACCTCTGCCCCCTGCCTCAAGTACCTCCATCCCATACAATATTAAACAAACTTCTGGCTTTTAGACATTTGGATCTCATACTTGAGTTTTCCATTGCAGTTTTATAAGCTGTATGCTGGCTCCTTGAGAGCCAAATTTCATCCAGAAAGTTGTGTAACCTCAATTGCACAAAACCCAGCATAATTCATATTATAAATATGACACAGAATAGAAAATTGGTCTTGTACACAGATAGTCCTTGACTTATGACCACAATTGTCCCCAAAATTTCTGTTGCTAAGTAAGACAGTTGTTAAGTGAACTTTGCACCATTTTACTACCTTTCTTGCCACAGTTCTTAAATCACTACAGTTGTTAAGTTACTAACACAATGGTTAAATCAATTTGCCTTCCCCATTGACTTTGCATGTCAGAAGGTTGCAAAAAGTGATCACATGACCCTGGGACACTGCAACTGTCAAAATACATCCCAGTTGCTAAACATCCAAATTTTGATCATGTGAGCATGGGGATGTTGCAACGGTAAGTGTGAAAAATGGTCATAATTCACTTTTTTCAGTGCTGTTGTAACTTTGAACAGTCATTAAACAACTGATTATAAGTCAAGGATTACCTGTAATCAGTTTGTGACAACAGAATTATTTTGGCTAGATACAGGATAGGTTTGTTTTTTTAGCTGGAAAGATTATTATGACATCACTACTTCTGAACCCAGTCCATTTCACATGAGCGAAAGTAAAGAAAAAGTTCTGTTGTTCCACAGTTGCTC
Source organism: Protobothrops mucrosquamatus (assembly GCF_001527695.2). Lineage (NCBI taxonomy): Eukaryota > Metazoa > Chordata > Lepidosauria > Squamata > Viperidae > Protobothrops > Protobothrops mucrosquamatus. The sequence continues at coordinate 530,944 of NW_015386150.1, read as the reverse complement.
AGACAAAATAACCAGTAGCAGCCAGAATCAGTTTTGCAAAATAATTCCAGACTGAAAAGGTCTAACATTTTTGGTCTTTTTCAGGAGGGTTCATTCATTGGGTCCATGAGACCATTTTCAGTAAAAAACAAAACAAAACAAAAACTATACATTATAATCTTATTTAGCTTTTTTGCACTTCCTGATCATTTTCCCAACTGAAGCACATAGCCACATAGTTAAAAAAAGAACCCAGCTGAATAAATAATAGGTGCATGCAATTTCTCTTCTCAATATGCTTGGGAAATATTATGTACTACCGGTTTTCTGAGCTACAATTAGTGCAAAATTAATTTGTCTTATGGGACAATTGCTATATATATACCATCTGGTGAATGATTTGCAGGAAAGCAAAGAGACGTTTAATGCACTGTGCTGTGAAATCCACATCAGAGACAAGAATGAAATATTCCCTTTCTCCAGGGCCGGAAAAGGGAATGATTGGAAATCTCAGCTGACACCAGACACAATGGCACTATGTATTATCCTGAATGCTGACATGGCCTGTAGCCCCCTGTCTGATTTCTAACCAACATATTTCACCATCTTTCTTGTCTGTTTTTTCTTGAGACACGAATGTCCCAAAGGTGCTTTTCCAAAAGGCAACTGGACTTTCCTGGTTTTTTTTTCCTTGAAAACATTTCATTTCTCATCTGAGTTCATGAGAAGCAAAACATTTTCAAGGAAAAAAAACAAGAAAGTCCAGTTGCGTTTTGGAAAAGCACCTTTAGGACGACCATGACCTCAATGGTTGAGAATCTCCATAGACATTGAGACAGAACAGAAATTGACCCAGCAAGGGGATCCAGAATGAAATATTGTCTAGAATAAAGTAATGTCTAGAATAGAAGGTAGGTAACCACAGATTCAAGTTATGCAAACCATGATTTCTCTATTTGTGATTCTCAGAACCATCTCTGTCCATGACGAATATATTGTTCCAGCCAGGGAAACAGAGGAAAACTGCAGTGCAGGTTCTTGAATAAGGTATAAACGTAAAAATGAGTTGAGATTTTGGTAACTACATTCATGCCTTTTTCTTGACATGTTATGACTTTGTGTTATGAAAGTGGTCTGCTGTTGCTCCTGCTCTTCTCCATTTTCCAACAAGTCTGGAGATAAAGTGCGGATTCAAGTACTAACAAGGCTGATCCTCCTTAGCTTCCCAAGACAGTCAAAGTTGGTAAGGCACTGCCACCTACTGAGGCATCAAACAATAACAATGAAAGCACCTTCCATTTACACCCTAGAGCTCTGTATGTGTGATGAGGTCCCAGCAGTGTTCCAATATCTCAGGGGCTGCCACAAAGAAGAGGGAGTCAAGCTATTTTCAAAGGCGCCTGAAGGCAGGACAAGAAGCAACAGGTGGAAACTAATCAAGGAGAGAAGCAACCTAGAACTAAGGAGAAACTTCCTGACAGTTAGAACAATTAACCAGTGGAACAACCTGCCTCCAGAAGCAGTGAATGCTCCAACACTGGAAGTTTTTAAGAAGAGACTGGACAGCCATTTGTCTGAAATGGTATAGGGTTACCTGCCTGAGCAGGGGGTTGGACTGGATGACCTCCAGGTCCCTTCCAACTTTACTTTACTACTACTACTACTACTACTACTACTACTACTACTACTACTACTACTACTACTACTACTGTTGTTGTTGTTGTTGTTGTTGTTGTTATCTATATTATGGTCCTCTTTCTACCCAGAAAGTCAGACATGGCCCTTGTCCACTCTTAGTTGAGACAATCTGCTTTTTCAACAGTCTAGCATAGGGGTCTTCAAACTTGGCCCTTTTATGACTTGTGGACAAGTCATAAAAGAGCCAAGTTTGAAGACCCCTGGTCTAGCAAGACCAAAGGGCCAGAGAAAGAATCATTGATCAATTCCACATCTGGAAATATATCAGGGCTGGATAACCTGACTTGCTCCAGATGTTGATTCTAATATTCTTCAGCATCAATAATTTCCTATTATTATTGGTAATAGTAACTATAATCTAGTTAATTCTGAAGACCCCAAGTTCCAGAGTTATCATACAGACCTCTACAATTTATAAATGGAGGGGTACCTAGACCACATGATGCAAGTGATCTAAAAGGTAGAAAGGGGGGATCTAACCAATAGGGACCCTTAACCTATTTGGCAACAGTTGGCCAACTGTGGCTATTTTTCATGTTGTCTGCCCCTTCTGTGTTGTCAGAATGAAATTTGTTAAGGCGTGGCTACAGCATAATTTGCTTTTTGATGTGCAAACATTTGCTCAACACTTTTTCCAGGACCCAACAGGAAAGGAGAAAAATGAACTACAATGACACAGCCTTTTGAGTTGTTAAGAGTGTTTTGTTCTTTCTTAATTTCGGATTGCCGGAATGAAGGTGTTAGGCTCCAGTGCTTACAAATGGAATGAGGGCCAGCAGGCTTGGTAACTTGTACACATCTAACCAAAAGTTTGGTTCTTTCACCTACTCTCTATAAAAGTTGCTTCATAAGTGGTTTTTCCTACACAGGACCTCTGGTATGCTTAATGGGGTCAAGTTGGGGGGGGGGGATAAAATATATTCAAGCACTAGCATTAGAGGAGGAGTAAGTTTTAGCACAAAAGAGCCCCAGAGTCATTTGGAGCTAATCTAACTGTTCCTGATCTTGTCTGAAAATGGATGTGATGGAGATCTGAAGGAGATCTGAATTGTTATTAGGGCTCTTCAAGAGTGGATTTAAGTAGTAGTGTCTTCTACTGGTCTCTCATAATTACTTTCTAGAAGTGCCACATGGTGTTGAGAAAATATGTCCTTGGTTTGCCATGATTCTAACAGGTGTTACACCCCACTGCAATGTGCTTCTTAATCACTTTTGCCTTTGAATCTGGATGACTTTACGCAACAGAAAATAAACAACAGAAGGGTGTACAAAAGTACAAAGTAAAGTATAGAAGTAGAATCTTTAGTAAAACAGGAAATAAACTTAATAAAGGTAATCGGTTTAGGGAAAAGTCAGGTGGGTTGATAGATTGAGCACAAACTTCCAGCAAGATTGAATTATAAGTTACTTTTTACCTTTCATTAAATCAGAAATGTTCCACCGTTGCCTTAAAGAAAGTTGGGGAAATCATTTGGGTGCTAGAATTTTGCAGAATTCTCTAGGAAACTTAAATGCTTAGATTAAATAAAATCTGTAAATAACAGACTTGTTAATGTTGGCGAGAGAACTGCACACAACTTTACTCATTAAAGCAGAATTTATCAGGATTTTTATATTACAGATATAAAGTTTCTGGTATTTTACTAATAAAGAATTTTTATTTGCACTGAAAATTTGACAAAATAGTAAGTATACTGTTGCCAATGGTAAACAAATTTTATATTGGTAAAAATCCATGATAGTGATGCAAGATAGATGGCTCATTACAGTAATGATAGGTGCACCATGGGAAGACCTGAAAGACCAGATTGCAAAGAGATTATCATGGGGAAAATCTGTGTAGATGGTCAACACTGATTTGATGGCACATAATGTTGGATGGCATATGATGGTGATTAAGAGCATTCAGTAATATGTGCATTGCAGGTTGATTATACTTTTGTTTGGAAACAAAATGATCCAGAACATAGAAAAATAAATACGGATACCTTCTCCTTCTGCTGTTAGCACAAAAGAGAGCTGTCTGTGGGCTTAAAGAAAATAGTTCTAAGACCTTTCTGAGTTCAAATACTTTTCACACACAAACATAATCCAGGAAGGACTGAAGTGGACTTCTCAGAATTTGAGGGCCATTGGCAAAAAGTGTTCTTGCTGTTAAGAAAACTTTCAGGGATCAGCCTTTGAAATCCCACCAGCTTTGAGTGTATTGGAGAAAATTTTCATAGAGGTTAAACCAACAATCCTATATTATCAACAGTTAAAAAAAATCTTACAAAAATAAATTTGCATAATATATAAACTATTTGGAATAAGAAATGTGAATATTTTATATGACAAAGCCAACGACCTGGAGTTTTAAGAAATTATAAATATGTTTCTTGTAATAATTAACTTGGTTCATTCAACAGCAACAACAAACAATTCTTTGTGTATATATCGGACTTCTCAACAGATGTTTGAAAGAAGCTTGGAGATGTAATAAAATTGAATTAGCTTCTTGGGAGGAAGTTCAAGTTTAAAGATGTTAAGGCACTGTTAAATTATATCCTCCCCAAATCCATCATTCATTTTCATATGAAGAGCTTTGGATGTATTGTGCAGGGCTGTAGCAAAATTGACGACGACTAACAGTGATTATGTGTTCTTGGATCTGCATGCCAGACTCTGAAGTTTGGCTTAATGAAATTTGCCAGTTCCCAGTCTTTCAATTGGCTCTTGATCAACCAAAAGGAAAGATCATAAAGTACACATTCATGTGGCTCAGTTTGTTGCTTAAAAACTGAAGTCTATGACTTTGATGAAGATGTCATTGTCTCTCTATTTGATAATACAAAAATAAAACTTTAGTATTTTTTCATTCTATTTTCCCTAATTGTTTGTCTTCGTTTTCTTGACACACAGATAATCTGTCAGTCAGGTTTAAACTGGTTGAATGGCATTTATACATTTCATACCTTTTTCTTGAATTCTAATTTGACGTTTGAAGAAAATTGATACAATTAATTTTTTAAAACATGAAACTGCAGGGAAATGCAGCAGAATACGAGCTCATCTTGAAAGAGATTTATTTTTTTCTAACCATTAGAAATGGTCACCTTTGTTTTTAATGGCCATCCTTGTTCATCTGCCCTTTGACTCATGGAGAGATATACAGTATATTGTTTCTCTGTGCTGGCCAAGCTAAAACTATAAAACTAAAACCCACAAAGAAGAGGGGGTCACGTTATTCACCAAAGCACCAGAGGGCAGGACAAGAAATAATGGTTGGAAACTGATCAAAGAGAGAAGCAACCTGGAATTAAGGAGAAAGTTCCTGACAGTGAGGACAATCAACCAGTGGAACAGCTTGCTTCCAGAAATCGTGGGCGCTCCATCATTGGAGTTTTTCAAGAAGAGGCTAGCTAGACAGTCACTTGTCTGAGATGGTATAGGTTCTTCTGCTTGAGCAGGGGGCTGGATTAGAAGACTTCCAAGGTCCCTTCCAGATTCTATTCTATTCTATTCTATTCTATTCTATTCTATTCTATTCTATTCTATTCTACTCTACTCTACTCTACTCTACTCTACTCTACTCTACTCTACTCTACTCTACTCTACTCTACTCTATTCTATTCTATTCTAACCAGTGTTAACTTTTAGCTTTACTTTAAGGTGAAGAGTAAAGTTAAAAAAACTTCACTGAGTTGAGTTCAATCCTTGGCAATTACGTGTATGTGTACATGTTGTTTTCTTGGCCAGTATGGAACTGGTTCCCTATTGTCTTTTAAGATAAAAAAAGGTTAAAGGTTTCCCCTGTCATGTCCAACTCTACGGAGCAGTGCTGATCTGTTTCTTAGATGAGGGAGCCAATATTGTCTGAAGACATTTCCATGGTCATTTGGCCAGTATGATTGACTATATGCTGAGAACGTTGTCACCTTCCCACCAAAGTGCATTTGCATGCTTTCAAACTGCTAGGTTTGCAGGACCTTGGGCAAGAATGGAAAGCTTACCCCATAATGCAGTACTTACATCTCAAACTGCCAACATTTTGGTTGACAAGCCCAGCATCTTAACCGCTAGGCCACCATTCCAATATAGCTTACAGGAGTTCCTTGGTTGGACCTCACCCAAGTAGTAATTAGACCTTGCCCTGTTTAGCAGTTTCAGGATTGGCCAAATTTAACTAAGTGTTGCCCTGTGCTGTCTTGATGTTGGAACTTTTTTCAATGCAATGAGGTTATAAAGACATTGTCTCTGAACATGTGGAAATTGCTGTTTAGGTTTTAGGTTTTATTCAATTTATACCCCGCCTTTCTCCTAGCGGACTCAGGGCGGCTTACAGCAAGTTAAAAAACAGACAAACCATACAAAATACTAAGTTTAAAATACAATTAAAATGAAATATTGATTTTTTGCCGTTTCTTTTTAAAATTATGTTAAAAACCAAATTAAAATCAAATTGAAATCAAATTAAAATATCCCTTAGGCCAGTCCCGCTAGCTGGAATAGCCATGTCTTGAGGGCGCGGCGGAAGGAAGGGAGATCCGGAATGACCCGGATCTCTGGGGGTAATTCGTTCCATAGGGAGGGGGCTCCAACCGAGAAGGCCCTCCCCCTGAGGGTCGCCAGCCGGCACTGTCTGACTGACGGCACCCTGAGGAGACCCTCTCTGTGGGAGCGTATCGGCCGATGAGAGGTAATCTGTGGCAGAAGGCGGTCTCAGAGATAACCAGGTCCGATGCCATGGCGCGCTTTAAAGATGATAATCAACACCTTGAAGCGCACCCGAAAAGCCACCGGTAGCCAGTGCAGTTCGCGCAGCAGCGGCGTTACATGGGAGCGATGAGTCACTCCCATCACCGCTCGCGCGGCTGCATTCTGGACTAACTGGAGCCTCCGAGTGCTCCTCAAGGGGAGCCCCATGTAGAGAGCATTGCAGTAGTCCAGGCGGGAGGTGACAAGAGCGTGGGTAACTGTGCGCAAGGCATCCCGGTCCAGAAAAGATCGCAACTGGTGAACCAGGCGTACCCGGTAAAACGCCCCCCTGGCCACGGCCGTCAACTGATCTTCTAGTGTCAGCCGTGGATCCAGGAGGACACCCAGATTGCGCACCCTCTCTGAGGGAGCCAAAGTTTCGCCCCCTATAGTCAGCGACGGAGTCAGCTGACTATGCCTGGGAGCCGGCAACCACAGCCACTCAGTCTTGGAAGGGTT
>NW_015386150.1:512204-521214 GCF_001527695.2 Protobothrops mucrosquamatus | reverse complement strand
TGTAAGATTGATTAAGGAAAGGAACAGCTTGCCTTCTGGAGTGGTGGTGCTTCATTACTAGTGGTTGTCAAGAAAAGATTGGACAACCATTTATTTGAGGTGGTATTAGGACTCCTGCCTTGGGCAGGGGGTTGGGAGTAGAAAACCTCCAAGGTCCTTTTCAGCTTTATGATTCTAGGATTGAATCTAGCCAGGGAGGGGTGTGTATATATTGGGAGGGGAGGTGTCTTCCTAATTTGCAGGCTTGCTTTCCTGAACCAAAAGTATCTCTCACTCTAATTGATTGAGTGCCATTTCATATTAAGGATAGCTTCAAGGTTCTACTGACAATAGGTTAGCTTTCAGGGATGCTAATCATCACTTGCTGGAGGTGAGTAATGCTGAACATAATGTATTACAGCTGTGTCAATTTTCAGACCTTGTTCTATTATGTGAAACATGTAGATGACCAGGCTGAGCCCAAGGGCGGGATCAAATCTGTCATTAGCTTGGAGTCACTATTCCCCCACAAGAGACCTAACTCCACCCCCTGTGAATTTTTCAGGAGTTCTGCTAATCTCTTGAAATTACACACAAGTTACTTTAGTTTCATTTGAGGGTCTGTATGCCAGTTTGCAGGGAAAGCAAATTGCTCCGTGCAAAGCATTTCCTGATAGCCATCAACTTTTGCAGAAAAGGAGGTTATCATCAATATTAAGTCCTGTGGTTATTGTGAGTGTAGAATCCTTGAAATTGAAAGTCTTCCAGAGATCACTTGTTACATCTTCACTTTGCTTCTGTTGATGTCTGCATTAAGGGAAGAGCATGGACTAGAGCAGTGGTTCTCAACCTGTGGGTCGGGACCCCATTTGGGGTCGATCGACCATTTCACGGGGGTCGCCAAGCAAGGCTGTCCGCCATTTTTTTTGTCCGCCATTTTTTTGCCCGCCATTTTTTTCCCCTTTTCCAGCGGGTGCCTTACCTCCCTTGGGCTGGGCCAGCTGGTGGTCGGCCTGCTCCGTCTCTGCCGCTTGCCAGCTACGCCTCGGCCGGCACAGGGAGCGGAACCACGCATGTGCGGCGCTCCTGGGCAGGGAAAGTCCTCGACTTACGACCGGTTGGGTAGTCCTCAACTTACGACCAGTTTAGTCCTCGACTTACGACCGGTTTAGTCCTCAACTTATGACCGGTTTAGTCCTTTTCTTACGACCGGTTGGGGTCGCGGCATTAAAAAGGTTGAGAAGCACTGGACTAGAGTCCATTCAATCAAATGCAGGAAATACTAACTCCAGGAAGCAGAAGTAATTCTGTCTTGATAAGATTTGTTAGTCAAGCCACTCGGCAGAATTAACCAAAGAGTTTCAAAGTAGTCGATCTGCTTATCATCCATTTATCTCTGAAGTTACACATCACTATCTCAACAGAACTAAAATACTGTGGGAAGTCAGCCCCACCCAGAGAAGGAAATATTAAAAGGGCAGAAAAATATATTTCCTCAAAGGATCTTAAAGAGGCAGAAAAGCATGCCCAGATTTTCTTAATAGCCCCAAGTCTCCCTCCCCCAAGCAGAAACCAGCTCTGTAGAAATGCAGATGGAGGCCCCAGCTAGAAGATCAAGAAGAAAAAGACACCTAAAATCTACATACCCCACCCAAACTCTAAGACAGGAGGACATAATAGGATTAACACAGAGATACCAAAGGGCACACTCAGACTCAGGTCAAAGATCATGCCACAGGAAGCAACTCCAAACAAAAGGCTCCAGAGGGTATAAAAACCCACTCCCCACATGTGCTGACCACTTTTTCTCTCCTCTTTCCTGCCAGACTCATCTTTCTGTCTGGCTCTCCTCTTCAATAAACTGCAACCTTCTTTCTAAAGCAGGCGCCATGTTGTTTATCCCCGGCATGAACTGAACCATGATGAAAACTTTTCTTCCAACAATACTATAAGCCAGCAAGTGTTGTTTTGATTACAGCAGGAAAGAAGTGTGATTAATAAATAACATTTTGGGTGTCGCTCCAGAGAATTCCACAAATGTTTATCTTATTTGAAGTTTAGGAGAAGTAGATCAGGTTCAAGTTGTTAAGCAGGTATAACCAGACCATGAAACAGTTAAAAGACTTCACAACAGTAATGTATTCTGCTTCCCACTGGTTGCATAATGAACTTACTCACCAGAGAGGAGAATCTCACTTCTTAGATTACTTAAAACTAAGGGTTACTTTAATAAAATGTTAGGGGTTGGCCTAGTGGACATGTTGTAACCATCCCAGCATCCTTTGGGAAACTCTTTCATGGTAATAGTTCTTTGAAGTTCAGGGTTAACAGATCCGGGCTGCAAATACAGGCAGTCCTCTACTTACAACGATTTCTTTAGCAGCCATTTGTTACAATAGCACTGAAAAAAGCAACTTATGACTGGCCCTTGCACTTATGAATTTCTCAGTCTCCCTGCTGTCATGTGATCAAAATTCAGGCAATTGGCAACTGGCGTATATTTCTGACAATGACAGCATCCTCTAATATCCATGTGAGACCTGTTCAGCTGGTTTCTGACAAGCAAAGGGAGAGAATGGGGGAAAGCAGGATTTGCTTAATGGCCACATGATTCATTTAATGACTGCAGTGATTCACTTAACAACCATGGTAAAAAGGTTGTAAAATCAGGTATAATTCACTTAACAACCAAATTCTGGTCCCAATATGGTCATAAGTCAAGGACTACCTGTATCTGAAAAACCAGTGGGTGGCAGCAAAGAGGCACAGAAAATATATTTGTTGCCATCTAATAGCTTGGTTTGGTTTTTGAAGCTCTTCTGAAGACTATGAGATTTTAGGACAACATTGTCTAATTTGGTGTCCTTCATTTCCCAGGCAGTTCCCATAATTTCTATGATTCAGTGTGATTTGTGAGCCATGATTAAGTTTGAATATTCTGGAGTGTTTAGCCATAGTGGCTCAGTAAATGAACCAGAATTGGCTGAGTTTGCACTTATATGACATCTTAAACCATGGTTCACATAAAACATAAGCCAAACAAAAACATTTCAAGCTTAGATGCATAGATTCAGCCTTAATTTTCTAATTATTATTACTTGGATTTCAAGCTCCCCCACCCTCCCCTGATCTCCAGAAAGAGTCTGAATAGCTTACAATATTTTTAATATATATATATATAATTTTCAATGTGTATTTAAAAGAAACATGGCTGTCCAGAAAACCTCATAAACAACTTCTAGAAAAAAATTCACAAGAGCTCCACAAACACACTAACCTTAGGCTGGAGATGGAATAACAACTTTCTGGAACAATTAACAAGAAATTTAGTTTATAATGTGATTGAAACTTAAATGGTGCAAACAACTAATTCACTTTCCAGATGCACCACCTTAATTTATCTTCTATGTAATTAGCAAGAAGTTAGCATTGACATCTTGGCCAGGCAGGGCATTTTTAAGGCTCTGAGAGACCCCTCTTTCTGTTCCTGGCATCCTACATCGATTGGAATCTATTTCTAAATTACTTTTCTATCTACTGAACTCAGCAGCTTAGCAACTGGTGGAAAGCTGGAATATTGGTTCATTTTGCTCCCTGCAACTGAAAAAGATTAGTCACTGGATCATTTAAAATTACTAAATGATATTTTGGATTAGGGGAACTTCAGGTATGAGACCTGAAGCAATTATCTTGACTGCTTATGCCCTTTTTAAAGCTCTAGGGAAAATAGAACAGTGCAGAGATCACTAGGATTTGCCTCTAGGCACACTTGGAGTGTCAGGTAAATCATGAACATCCATGACAAAACTAGTCCCAAAAGTGCTTTTTCAAACTTTCTTTGTTTTTCCTTGAAGATGTTTCACTTCTCATCCAAGAAGCTTCTTCAATTCTGACTCTGAACTCTCAGCTGTGTGGACTTTTCCATGCAGTTCCCAGCCCACTGGGAGGGAAGGACACAATAGATACCCTTGTTCAAAGTGACACAGGCACATAATTCAAAAACGTGACTCAGAAGGGTGAGATCACACGGTAGAGAAATGGTCACCCATGTGGAACGTATGACTCAGATATGAGTTTTATGTATATACTTATTGCAGTTGCATATCCATCATCCTCAGCTCCCATTTATCTTTGCAACAATCTTTGAGGTAACTTAAGTTGAAAGAAAGTGACTGGAATAGTCAGAGCTTTTTTTGTCATAGAACGCGCAGAACGGAGTTCCAGCACCGTTTTTGGATGGAACCTTGTAGGGTAGGCAAGGCGGGTTGTATGACATGTGTGAGTTCCGGCACCTTTCCCCCCCCCCCCAAAAAAAGCACTGGGAATAGTCATCTACAGAGGATGAACTTTTTTCTCTCCTAGCCTCTCTCTCCTTCTGCCCCACAGCACACTTTAGGCCAGTTGCGTCCAACCTTGGCAGCTTTAAGACCCGTGGACTTCAGCTCCCAGAATTCCCCAGCAAACCACCTCTATTCTGGCATTGAAGTCCACAAGTCTCAAAGTTGCCAAGGTTGGACACCCCTGCTTTAGGCCTTGTGTTTTGGAAATACAAGACACGATATCTTAAAAGCAAAACATCTGCCTCTATCCCATAACCACATATCCCTAAAATGTTGGGTGGGTGTGAAAAAGAAGGTAGATTGTAACTCATTGACTCCACCAAAGGTCTATTTCACACAGCACTGTTTATCTAACTTTATTTTAGAAACATGATTTGCTTGAGTTAAAACAAAAGAAACCCAAAGCAGCTTATAGCAGCATGTCTGTTTATATACATATACGCAATAAAATCAAATCCATAAATTACACTAATGGTTTGGGAATCCAACAAAAGCAATAATAACTTCAAAAGTCAACAAAAAGAAATATAGTGACTCAGAAATCTTCAAGAGAACCAAAATAAAAGCCTGAGTAAAAGCAAATAGAAAATATTTTCAACTAAGGGCTTTTTTAGATAGTCAGACTGGCTTTGGCCAATATCTAACCCATAACATAGCTTTCAACATCCTGGTGTTTTCTTGACACATTTCTATAATTTATAGCCATTATCATCTTGTGTTTTTCTGATCTGGAAAGGGAAAGACTGGGGAAATTAAATATTAAAATATACTGTACTAAATGGCCTGGTTCACATAATAAGGTCAATATAATATAGCAATAATAAACAATTGTTAAGGTTGCATCGAGCAATGAAATATTTTAAAAGTATTTTGATTAGGGGACTGGAGGCTAAAGCATATAAGGAATGGCTGCTGGAATTGGGTATGCCTAGTTTAACGAAGAGAAGGACGAGGGGGGACATGATAGCAGTGTTCCAATATCTCAGGGGCTGCCACAAAGAAGAGGGAGTCAAGCTATTCTCCAAAGTGCCTGAAGGCAGGATGAGAAGCAACGGGTGGAAACTAATCAAGGAGAGAAGCAACCTAGAACTAAGGAGAAACTTCCTGACAGTTAGAACAATTAACCAGTGGAACAACCTGCCTCCAGAAGCGGTGAATGCTCCAACACTGGAAGTTTTCAAGAAGAGACTGGACAGCCATTTGTCTGAAATGGTATAGGGTTTCCTGCCTAAGCAGGGGGTTAGACTAGATGACCTCCAAGTTCCCTTCCAACTTTACTATTATTATTAAACTAAGCTGTAAGGATTATATCAGAGGACTCATATGTTTTTCCTACAAAAGAAGGCTAAAATATTTGTAACTGTATAGCCCTGGAAACAGGGTTTGGGAAAAAGGGGACATGATTAAAAATTATGGCCTGAAGTAATGGACAGAAGAAAGTTTTTCTCTCTTTTTCAAAATTCCAAGACCATCTAATGAACCTGAAGGCAATTTAGAGAAAGCCAAAGAAGACATTTCTTCATAAAGCACATATTTATTTATTTAAACAATTTATAAGGCCACCCATCTCCAGAAAGTGGCTCTAGGCCAGGGGTGTCAAACTGCCCGCCCACGGGCCGGACGCATCACCAGGAAACCGCGCCCACCCCATTGCCAGCAATGGAGAAAAAGCTCCGATATGTCGCGCAACGTCACGTGACGTCGCGAGTTTGACATGTCTGCTCTAGGCAGTGTATAAGGATTCAGAACAATGTTAACAATTTAACAAACACCATAACACAATCCAATTCATAAAGAACATCATTAAGCAACATTAATTGGCAGAGGATACCTAACTACATCGTCGTCACCACAAAGCCCAGTGATGGCTACTAGCCTGACTGGTTTTAAAGGTGATTGGATGAATTCATAGAGGTCAGCTCTATCAAGGAGTAAGTCTTGGGTGAGAACAACATACCTCCAAATATCACTTACCAGGAAACAAGGTTGTTAGTCTTTTATTTCTGAGCACATCAGATACATCTGGTTGGCTCTTGTGAAAAACAAAATTCTGATCTAGGATATGCCTTAACTTGATCCAGCAGGACTGTTTTGTGGTTAGATTCATTATTAAGTCAAAAATCATGTTTAGCAATTCCACGACTTGGGTTTACACATGCACATATTACAAGCAAAGACATCACCTTGCTGGCAAAGGTGTGTATAATCAAAGCTACAATTTTCCCCGTAGTAATGAATGGCTATGAGAGTTGAACCATTAGGAAGGCTGAGCGCCGAAGAACTGACACTTTCAAACTGTGGTGTTGGAGATCCTTGAGAGTCCCTTGGACTGCAAAGAGATCAAATCAATCAATCCTAAATGAAATCAACCCTGATTGTTCTTTGGAAGGACAGATACTAAAGCTGAAGCTCAAATATTTTGGCCACCAAATGAGAAGAGAGGACTCATTGGAAAAGACCCTCATATTGGGAAAGATTGAAGGCAAAAGGAGAAGGGGACAGCAGATGATGAGATGGTTAGATTGTGACATCAACGCAATGAACAAGATTTTGAGCAAACCTCGGAAGACCGTGAAAGACAATTGGACGTGACTTAGTGACTGAACAACGACAATGAACAAAAAAGGAAGTCAGTCATTCTTAAGAGTAAGGACTTACTATACAGAGGATACTAGTACAGATGGTACCTACAGAAGTACATGGAATATTTAGGGGAAAGAGTGTGGGCAGAATTCCAGCTGACTTTTGTATGAATGAAAAACTGGGCTGCTGGTAGAATGGAATGTCCTAAAAGCCTGAATACAAGCCCTCAACTGCAGTTTTTTGTTTTTTTTAAATGTGACGTTTCTTTAAATTTCCAAGAAAGATCTAAATTATGCATAATCTAGCTTGGAATAGTCTCATGACCTAACAGTAAAAGAAATGAATTGTTCTCCAGAAGGGTTAGTCAGATCAGGTGACACATGACTTCAGCAGGTTCTTCTCCAAGTTTAAGTGAGTCACATTCTCTTTCTTAAACACCCAGCTCTGCCCACCACATGAGTGGCCTCTCCAACTGCCTTGTTTCATAAGAGTTTAGACCATCCCAGTGACAACTAGACAACTATATACGTGCATTTACTTGTATGTGCCCCAGGGTCAAGTTGGAAAGATAACACTTGCATTCATTGAGTTGGATATGCTCGTGATTATGAAAAAAAAGGATGAATCACAGTGAATATATTTCAATTCTGTCTTATTTATAGGAGGCTACTTCATATCCCTTATTGGCATGCATCACTTGGCTCTTTAATGCAAGACCCTCTCTCCCCCCATATCCTGATGCTATATCCAGATTTTTGCCTATTTTTTAAAAAAAGCAGTAAAATAAGTGTTTTAAATGTCTGATCTGTTTAATGCACTAAGCTTTTAAAAAAGATTTCAAAACTACGGTAAACAAGAGGCTGTGATTCCACACCCTCTGATGATATCACTAGATCTCTGCTCCACCCTTACATTTTGAAGATTGGAGGAAAAAAGCTTTAGAAAAAAAGGGGGCCATCCTCCAGATTGAAAACAGTTTTCTACTCCTGATATGCAATATGAACAAATACTAAATGGGGGGGGGGACCAGGATTGTAGGAGCGTAATGCTAAACGCTACCACCATGGTGAAAACTTTAAAAAGTGTAGATGCTCAGGACTCTCATAGGGACACATCAAGCAGTATAAAGCACTGAGTTTTATCAGAAATGGCTTCTCCAAAGAATTACATTTCTTTTAAGTACTTCCATCCCACTACTAAAACCTGCATATTGCTCTAAACCAGTGTTTTTCAACCTTGACAACTTTAAGATGTGTGGATTTCAGCTCCCAGAGTCCCCAGTCAGCATCCTCTAGACCACGGCTGTCAAACCCGATTGCATCACGTGACATATCGTGATGTATTGCAATGTTTTTTGCCTTTGGGGAGCCAGGGTGGGTGTGGCCTGCACATGACACATTTGGCCCACAGGCTGCCAGTTTTACACCCCTGCTCTAGGCCAGGGGTGGAGAACTATGGCCTTTTTATGACTTGCGGACTTCAACTCCCAGAATTCCTGAGCCAGCCATGTCATAAAGGAGCCATAGTTCCCCAACTTGATCAGCCAGTGGGATGGCTTTCCATGAACTTTAAAAATCAGTTCTTAAATTGCTCTGGTTGTATTCGTGTGCTAAATTGAAAACTGGACTTCACAGCACTTTCCACATCTATATGGATAGTCCTCGACTTAACAACCAATCTTTTCATGACCACTTAAAGTTATGACAGTGCTGATCACTCCTTGCACTTATGTCAGAGTTAGCATTCTTTTCATCAGTATCTTTCTTTCAGCCTATTTTGTTACTTTATGTCTGTGCAAAATGGTGGGGTGGCTTCTACAGTTTAATAAAGTAAATGATTAAGGTTATGCCTTCTTTTGCCTAGATTACATGGAAAAGAGAGCTATTATTTGTATATTTTCTAAGGACTTATGTATTTACAACAACCACTACTAAGCCATAGACCACACATTGGGAAACATTGTTATAAACATTTGTCAGTTTGAGAGCTTCCTTTTTCCCTTTTGTGTATGTGCCAACTTGACTTTTGCTGTAGACTATTGTTTTATAATGTATTTAAGCTCTCCAAGATAGTTGGATTACAATTCCCATCATTGCTATAAACTTGTA
>NW_015386150.1:508843-511781 GCF_001527695.2 Protobothrops mucrosquamatus | reverse complement strand
GAAATTATCATAATACAGTATTTAATATTTCTTCCAAAGACCCTCAATCTTTAATTTCTCCTTTATGAATTAAAGGCCCACAAGTTCTACGGTTAGCACCCCCAAATTCCTCAGAACTATTTACTTTTCATTTCAGACACTTTTTTTCATACTTTTATGAAGAACATGATGAAAGGTTGATAATGTGCCTTTTAGAGAAATCTTTTAGAAAAGTCAACTCTATTAAAATTTAAAGTTTTTCACCACCATTGAAATGATATGCCTAATGTGAAATACAGTAATGACATTTGTTATTTTCCTCTTAAAATAAGCTACAATATCATCTTCAATAAAATCTATGCTTTTTAAACAAAAGTATTTCTCTCCTGCAAGGTTCTCTCCAAAGAATGTCAATTTGGGGGAGTTTCTGTTTTTTTTATAAAACTGAAGTAAAAAGAGAGAGAGAGATGTAACTTTATCTAAATTCATCAGTAATATGATTATTTGTGGATTTCTGTAGACCTGTTCCACCTCTTGCACCCACTGCAGCCCTATGATTAAGTCAAACTTCCTAACTGTCAGAGCAAATCAATGATGGAGCCAATTACCAAGGATTCTCTTCACTGAATGTGCTTTAACAGAGACTGGACAACCATTCATCCAGGAAACTTTAATTTGGATTCCTACACTGAGCTAAAAAGCCAAAACGTTCTCTCCAGTTCTATATACCTATAAGCTAAATTAGTTGCCTGCTCATTACTGTGGGCAGTTCTGATTTTATGTGAGAAATCCAAAATAACTTGGTTAATTGAAAAGCCATGTTGTTTTGCACAGTCCCGCCCATGCAGTGGTGGGATTCAGCCAGTTCACACCGGTTCAGTAGAACCGATAGCTAAATTTTGTTGAGTTCGGAGAACCAGCCGAACCCATGCTGCTTCTGGAAGTCCATTCTAGGCCTCGGAGGTCTGGAGGAGGTCTTCCAGGCGTAGAATGGTCCACAGGAAGTGCATGGATGTCACTTCCGGAAGTCCATTCTAGGCCTCGGAGGCCCAGGCCTGCATCCATGCAGAGAACTGGATGTTTAGATATTTGAATCTCACCACTGTGCCCATGTACTTAGTTCCTTCAAAGAGGCCCTTCTTGGTATCTCTACATATTTGTAATAGCAATAGCACTTAGCATTTAGACTTATATACTGCTCCACAGCACTTTACAGTCCTCTCTAAGCAGTTTACAGAGTCAGCATATTACCCCCAACAATCTGAGTCCTCATTTTACTGACCTCAGAAGGTTGGAAGGCTAAGTCAACCTCAAACCAGTCAGGTTCGAACTTCTGGCTGTGCGCAGAGTTAGCCTGCACTACTGCAATCTGACCACTGCACCACCACAGCTCCTAAATTTGTAAAATGGCAACATACATTTTTCTTCTCCAAGAGATTTTTTGTTTTCTGTTTTTCAACTCATACGTATAGTTTGAGATTATGAATTAGTCAAACATAATTTGCCCTGTGTTCAGTCAGAAGGTTGAATACGATAGTGACTTTTTGACCCATTCCCTCTTTACATCAAGAAAGTGCCCCTCAAGAATGACTGGATCTGAGTTATGATGATCTCACTCCAAATCTAGTTCTTCCCTTTTCTCTTCATCCCTATCCACCATTGTCGGGATCTTCTGATTCTTGGAAGAAGATAATATTTTGTTTTCTCTTCCCAAAGCAATTAACTAAGATTTAAACTTAATTCACAATACAATCATGAAGGAGGAGCCATCAGGGGTCTGACGGAAAAAATATGTCTACATAAGACATAATAAGTCAGCATGCTCTGGACCTTATCGATTAAAAAGTATTACATGGTGGGATTCAGGGGTGGGATTTCTGCTAGAAAACAGGCAATCCTTGAATGACAACAGTTTGTTTAGTGACTGCTCAAAGTTACAATGCATTGAAAAAAGTGACATGACTATTTTTCACAATTCCAACCATTGCAGCACTTCCATATCACGTGATCAAAATTCAGATGCTTGGCAGTTGGTTCATATTTATGATGGTTGCCGTGTCCTGGGGTCATGTGATGACCTTTTGCAACCTTCTGACAAGCAAAGTCAACGGGGAAGCCAGATTCACTTAACAATTATGTTACTTTCTTAACAACTGCAGTGATTCACTTACCAACTGTGGCAAGAAAGGTTGTAATATGAGGCAAAACTCACTTCACAACTGTCTTGCTTAGCAACAGAAACTTTGGGCTCAGTTGTGGTCATTAGTTGAGGACTTCCTGCACTATTCTCCCCAAGACTTATAGGGCCCCTATCCTGTCCTATTTAAAGGAACCCTTAAGAGCTGGCTCTATTTCCAGTCCTTTGTATGGTGATCTGATTCTTAATCACGGTGGTGATTTAATCAACTTTGTTTTTGAATGGATTTTATGCGCTTTTTTATCTGTAAACTATTAAGAGTCACTTAGATTCTGAGACAGATGGTGTATAAATTTGATAAATGAATAATGGTGTAGTAACTCTTTTCTGTATTTTATCAAGTTATACTGCTGGATTTTGTAAGCTGCTCAGAATTATAAGGGATTTGGGGCAGCCTATAGACTTCATAATGAATATATAAATGAATATTAGTACACTAGCTGTACCCGGCCACGCGTTGCTGTGGCTCAGTCTGGTTAAATGGAAAAGAAAGAAAAGAGAAAGCGCACGTTTGTAATATGTTTAATTTCACAATGCTTGTGGGTATACAATATTTTTTGTTCTTCCATTGTCTGTGCAGATATAGAGATTGTCTGGTTTGCCGACTCTAGAACACGCAACATATAATTGTCCATGTGAGAAGCAATCCGTGTCTAGATCTAAACCGCACAATTCTAAAGATTGGCCCTGAGCTTTGTTGATGGTGATTGCAAACGCCAATCGAATTGGGAATTGCAATCTCTTAAATTGAAATGGCATATC
>NW_015386150.1:500139-508467 GCF_001527695.2 Protobothrops mucrosquamatus | reverse complement strand
ATAGAGATTGTCTGGTTTGCCGACTCTAGAACACGCAACATATAATTGTCCATGTGAGAAGCAATCCGTGTCTAGATCTAAACCGCACAATTCTAAAGATTGGCCCTGAGCTTTGTTGATGGTGATTGCAAACGCCAATCGAATTGGGAATTGCAATCTCTTAAATTGAAATGGCATATCCATTGGAATCATAGGAATGCGAGGAATGAGGACATCTTCACCTTTGAAAGGTCCTGTCAAGATTGTTGCTTCTACGACGTTGCTCATTAAAGCATGTTTTTATGCTTTAAAGAGCATGTTTTTACCTGTCACAGGTGTGACAGCTATATAATAGTAGGTATATAAAAGCACGTGCGTATTCAAATGCAATGTTGTGTCAAAATTTCAAAGCAATCGGTGAAGAACTTTTGGAGATTTAAGATTTTGAACAAACGAACATTTACATTTTTATTTATATAGATTGTTCCCAATATGGGGTCAACCAGAGGTGTCTAGGCTACAACTCCAAAAATTCATGCTGGCTATGATGTTGTGGTTTTAATGCCTCTGGTAGGCACCTGACTGAGAAAGACCAGACCTGGGAATCCTTTCTCATAGCAAACTTGCTGGTTGTGCATTATCATGCGAATCTCGATTTACACAAAATCAAGGATGGATCGAAACCTGGGTTTGTTTTTTCCCCCCTTTTTCCAGGGTACGATGCAAATCCTTTTTAGGGCTCCTTCTCACTTGTTCTTCTGTGAGCTGTCTTCCCTTTATTATCACACTTAAAATGTCAGCAAACTATTTTGAACAACTATTCTCATAAATGGACGTATCTGCAAGATGATTCATCACCCACTGCTGAATTCAAGAATATTTTTATAACATGGCTTGGGCTGGAAATCATGCTTTAGAAAACAGGCTATTCTGATACATTTTTAAAGTATAAATGGACTGAATTTGATGGTCATAAACGTCTTATGATTCAGTGGTCTTTAGAGGGGGGTACTCCTATTTTTCTGCCTCTAATCTGGTGTCAATTTTCACCTCCACCCACACTGCAGTTTTCCTCCTCTACTTACAGTTACTCACTGCAGTCTTTTTCCTTTTTCTGTGCCTTCATTCGCTCATTCAATGTATTATTTGGACTTGCAACAACACATTCAGATGTTCAGCCAGCTTATCATGTCTTCCAAAGGAATACATACCGTCTATGTTTTCCTTTTCTGTAGCTTTCCATCTTTATTCTTTTCACCCCAGTGGGATGATGGAAGTAAATTAAAGAGTTCCAGCACCCTGCCCGTTAGTCAGTCCATCATCACAATAAGTCTCAGAACATTGAATATAATGTGGTAGGAGGGAAGAAGCCTGGAAAGAAAGATTGAATTGGAAAATGAACCAGGGCAAATTAAAGGAGGGGGAGGGATCTCCATCCTTACGGGAAATGCAGTTGGGTAGTGGATTGGAGTGTTGGCGATGCCTCCATTCTAAGCCTCATGTAGTAAACAATACTCCAATCAGACAAACAATCCAATAGTAAATAACAGCCTAATCAAGGAATCACCAAATTCCATTCCTTTCTAGCACTGATGATGTTACCTAGTTGGGTAATGAAACATCTGCAAGAAAACAACCAAGTGCGGAGGATCCACAGTTCAACCTGGGCTACAAATATTCTTTTCTATTAAGTCTCTTCTCTCCTACCTCCTGGTCAGCAAGTATGAAAAAATAAAAAATAAAAAACCCTTGAGAAGCCATGCTTCGCACAACAGTCAGCCAGCATATCAAGCCCTTAGAGCAGTGGTTCTCAACCTATGGGTCGCGACCCCATTTGGGGTCAATCGACCATTTCACGGGGGTCGCCAAGCAAGGCTGTCCGCCATTTTTTTTGTCCGCCATTTTCCCCCCTTTTCCGGCGGGTGCCTTACCTCCCTTGGGCTGGGCCAGTTGGTGGTCGGCCTGCTCTGTCTCTGCTGCTTGCCAGCTACGCCTCGGCCGGCGCAGGGGGCGGAACCACGCATGCGCGGCGCTCCCAGGCAGGGAAAGTCCTCGACTTACGACTGGTTGGGTAGTCCTCGACTTACGACCGGTTTAGTCCTCGACGTATGACCGGTTTAGTCCTCGACTTACGACTGGTTGGGGGTCGTGGCATTAAAAAGGTTGAGAACCACTGCCTTAGAGGGTCTTTATTTTGCTTTTTATTCCCATTTCCAGGGACTAGAGAGGTGGGACTTTTTGTCCTTCTCAAAAACCTGGAGTTCTTCCAAGCCTGAAGAATGGATCCTCTTATAAATGGATGGTGCCATTTTGGCTACGAAATCATTGTTATTCCAAGAACAACTGAACTATTAGTGCAGGTTAGATGGATAGCACTGTTTAGATTAGGTCTATTTATGGCTTTTTCCCCCCTCATTCTCTTCAAAGGCTTTTCTTCCTTGATGTTTTCTCAGTCAAAGGATGCTTGCTCGGAGAAACATTTCCATTCTCCAGGCTATTTTGCTATGTTATTTATGTTCCATATGTGTATTTGTGTGTTTATTCTGCTAAGCATAAGAAGATGTTTAAAAACAATTCCTATACAATTAATCAAAGAATCAGTAACAGTAAAGGCCATCAGAGGGACAGACTGATGAAATAGTTGTGCAGAGTTAGGATGCTAGTCCTGCCCCTTTCTTCACGTGATGCATTGTGGCACTCAAGACCGAAAGAGTAAGCACTTGCCTTATGAGACTTTTTTCCCAGAATGATGAAACCCGTGAGATCTTGCTGATAAAAACTACAGCCTTCCAAACGTGTCCCAATTCTTGAAATATGAAAATGCAGAAAAGAGAGAGTATTTCTTCTACCTTCTCATACACTCAGTTTTACTTAACTTCTTCTTTTTCTTCTTGTGCCATATCCGTTATCAGACATTGGCGATCATGTTGGCGATCCTGTTTTTATCAGCAGCCACACAAAAAAGTGCTGCTGAGTTTTGTCCAAACCAATCCCTTAGATTTTGAAGCCACGATGTTCTTCTTCTGCCTGGACCTCATTTGCCTTCAATCTTTCCCTGGAGGATTAAATGGAGTATGCCGTATTTTTCTGGGTGTCACATCACATGTCCGAAATATTCTAATTTTCATTTTTTAATTGTTTTGATGATTTCCCTTGGCTTTCCCAGGCGGTTTATCACCTCCTCATTTTTGATCTTGTCAACCGAGCTTATACATAACAGCCGCCTGTAAATCCACATTTCAAATGCTTCTAGTCTCTTCAGGTGGCCTTCTGTCAGAGACCAACTCTCTACTCCATAGAACAGGATAGAAAAAATATAGCATCTGACAAGCCTGATTTTCAGTCTTAGGCTTATGTCGTGACTGCAGAAGACCTTTTTCATTTTGAAGAATGCTGTTCGAGCTTTCTCTATCCTTGTCTTTACTTCAACGGTCATGTCCCAGCTTTCATGTAAATTGGAACCGAGGTGTGTGATCCTTTCAACTTTTTCTAGTGGTATTCCTTCTGAATTTATTGGTGGTAAATTAACGTTATTGGTAGTAAATTAACATTTTACTTAACACACTCACCTATTCTCTACACTCAGATCAAGTTCTAGAATCATAAGCTAACTAACTAGATTTCAACCTTCAATGCTATGTTTTCTGACCAGAGTCTCAAGGCCAGGGTTCCCCAACCTTGGCAATTTCCAATTATATGAACCTCAGTTTCCAGAATTCCACAGCCAGCATACCCATTGCTGAGAATTTTTGGGGTTGAAGTCTACTCACCTTCTGTTTGGCAAGGTTGGGAAACAGTGATCTAGGCAGAATCCTCTATTTGAACAAGCCTCCAGCTTATCATCCCATACTTGAAGGACCAAAACAGAGCTTTCTCCAGTACTTCAGAGAGCTGACTGGCAGAATCAGAAAAAACTTCTGTGCATGTGCAGAGCATAGCCAGAAGCCTCTCTTAGTGTTAGAACTGTCAGAAAAAGTCTTAGAAGAATTTGTTGTCTTGCAAAACCAGTTACAGTGGAAGGGGTGCTTCTCATGAATTTTCATAAAACAAAAATTGCTTTTTGAACCTTAACAGAAATCTACAGAGGAACAGAATTGCTGAATCTGTCAATGTCAATTTTTATAATTTTTTGCAGTCTGTCATTTTTTGCCCCATTTTTACCATCTGTCAGTTTGGGCTTCTTATCATTTTTATTATTTCACACTAGTCAGTTTGGGTTCTTCTCAAATCCTTTTTTTTTTTTAATTTATAAATTCAGTTTGTAGTTAGAAGACAGTCTTCTACAAAATTTGTATTTTTATGCCTGCTTTTTCCAAAACATAAACACTTGCTGCGTTAATCCATTGGGCATGCTTTTTAGAGTAAATTTTCCCTAATAAAAATTTCTGTGCATTGTTTTCATGAAGGTACAGCTTTTACATTTTAAAATGTAATATGACTTTTTTTAAAAAAAATGGAGAACTATAATGTGAAATACAGTTTGTGAATTGCTTTGCAACTTAGCAATGAGATAAGTTGACATTAAAATGCCAACAAAATGATTTTCCTCTATAATTGGAAGACCCCCCCTTCCCCTCATTTCTGTTAACACCAATTAAACTTCCTATAATTGCACATAATACAGTCAATTTATGTAATATGGCATTCATCCTATTGTTGTCCATCTCTTTCTTGTTATTTCAAAGCTCTCCACTTCCTTCTTGCCTCTTTCTACCAAAGCTGCAAATTGCATTATACTGAGAAGCATGGATTCTACAGAACGCCTTTGAAAATTGCTTCTCCTGGATGCAAATTGCCTGTTCAGATCTCATCTGCAATCATTAAAGGGACATTAACATCCTTTTATCACGGGCTGGATGGTTCATTTACAGGCTGACTGAACATGTCAGACTCATAAACATTGTACACAATCATCTCTGGGCAGCAAATGATTGTATACCGCCCAGAGTCACTTCGCGTGAGGTGGGCGGCCATATAAAATAGCTAATTAAATAAATAAATCTCCTCTTGGCCTTTAGCTATTTGCATCTGAAAGAATGTACAGGTTTAGGACCAAATGTTCCATTCTGTGCGATTCAACTTCCTTTTCTACATGGAGTCCTCTAGAGAATGCCAGGAAATGCTTGTTTAAGATGCTGTTGCTTACAGATAAAGTGAGGCATAAACAGAGAAAAGGATGAAGCCTTCCACAGCCTTTTTGCTTACTTGTGAAGCTCATATAAAGACTGTGTCTTTCAGAGAGGCCCAGACAGCTTCAACTGAGATTTAGAGGGGTCCATAAATCATTCCAAGAGGAATTGGTTTTGGTTTAGCTCAGTGTTTCTCAACCTTGGCCATTTTAAGATATGTGGACTTCAACTCCCAGAATTCCCTAGCCAGCCATGTTGGCTGGGGAATTTTGGGAGTTGAAGTCCACATATCTTAAAATGGCCAAGGTTGAGAAACACTGTAGCTGATTTGGAAAATCTAGCCGTGGTCATTTCTTAAGCCTAGTTTTTGACCTACAGATGGTGAAAACCAGTGGTAGCATATTCAAACTGAGGTTAAATAGAAAATGGCCCAGTGGGATGTGTCAAATTTGTGTCAAAGTAAATCTTCCAAAAATTCCTGTTGTGGTCATTTTGTATGTCTCATTGATTGGTTCTGGGTATATTCTTCAGGTGACAATAGTCAAATGCATTCACTTCTACTGTCAGTAAAGATCCATGAGGCACAGCACAGGTTTACTGGCACAAAAAAGAAGAGGACAAAACTAAATAGAAGGCAGCATCTATTAAGGCTATCATATATGAACTGAAAACCAGGTGGTGGTTTTACTTTTTTGGTGCCCTTGAGTTACTGTTCACTCCTGGCAACAGCCTGGACTGGTCTATGCAGCTTTCTTGACAAGATTTCAGAAGTGGTTTTCCGTTGCCTCTTTCTAGGGCTAAGAGAGAGTTACTGATCCAAATCCAGCTGGTTTCATGCCTAAGGTAGGACTAGAACTCACAGACTCCTGGCTTCTAATTCAGTGCCTTAATCACTTTGCATCCTGCTTAACTTTTGCAGATTAGCAGATCTGCAGATTAGCCAGGGCAACCAGGCGCTTCTATTGGGCATAAATTTATGCCCAACAATTTATAAATGCTCAATGTAAATTCAGGTTTGAGGCAATAGTTAGACTACTGTAAAATGTTTTAACAAGCCCTGTGTTTGCCAAAACATTTTTAACTATTTATCTATCCATTCTTCCATTCATTCATCATCTATCTCCAAGCTTCCTTCAAGATCATTATAGAACAGCAATCTTTCTTGATTTTTTTCCTGCAAATCTCTGTCTATATAGTCTAGTGCATATTAATCTTTATTTCATAATAGGCAACATGTGGATTTGATCATTTAGACAAGCATCTGCACCAAATAATACATACTCAGATATAATATCAAAACTTGTATTGTTATTAGTTCAGAAGGAAATGGTTGGTCATTTTATCCTATCATTATTTATCTAAATATAGTTCAGAAAGGGAAATAATACTTCAGAGGACGTCCTTGTTTATCTGACAATCCACTTTGTTACTCAATTTTCCATCAATTCAAAGATCCATGTTCTTTGTATCCATTGTTCTACCAGGATCTCTCGATCTGTTTACAGTGCATGGCATTTTCAAGATAAGTCACCACCAGAAGAAGACGGGTAGATTATGGATCAAATCACAGTGGTGATCATTTAAAAACCAACAGCAATCTTAATGCAGGAGTTACAGCAATATTGGATTAGGAATTGTACTCGCATCCTTTTAAGATTTTGTACTAAAAGAATTTAATAACAGCAACTTTCTTGATCCAGTCAAAAGAAAGAAGCTGAGTAAGAGTCGCTTCTGCTGAAAAACTACGCTCTAGGAGGTGGGTGGATTTTCTTAAGAGAAATTGTGCACTCTGAAATAACAGAGAAGATTTAAAAAGTGGCATAAGAACAATTAACAGTCAGTAGGGGACAATTTTGGAGAAAGCCATTCAGGCTCTCAACTCCAACTTCTGCTTGTTGTAGGAATACAGTTTAAAGAATCTACAAGGTTTCCCAGGCTTTGACCAGATCCAGCCAAGGGTGGCTCATCTCTTCACTTTACAACAGTGTAAAATCCCACTGTTGAGCTGCTCCTCCTGTTAGGATTTTGTTCCCCTAACATCCAACTAGATCAGTGGTTCTCAACCTTTTTAATGCCGCGACCCCAACCAGTCGTAAGTCGCGGACTAAACCGGTCGTAAGTCGAGGACTAAACCGGTCGTAAGTCGAGGACTACCCAACCGGTCGTAAGTCGAGGACTTTCCCTGCCTGGGAGCGCCGTGCATGCGTGGTTCCGCCCCCTGCGCCGGCCGAGGCGTAGCTGGCAAGCAGCAGAGACGGAGCAGGCCAACCACCAGCTGGCCCAGCCCAAGGGAGGTAAGGCACCCGCCGGAAAAGGGGGAAAAAATGGCGGACAGCCTTGCTTGGCGACCCCCGTGAAATAGTCGATCGACCCCAAATGGGGTCGTGACCCATAGGTTGAGAACTGCTGAACTAGATTCTATTTTCCATACAGGAAATATTAAAAAAACCTGGCAATCTGATGGATGTCATGTAAGTTCATAAGTAGTAGCTGTGAAGCCAGCTTGGGGAAAAACCTGATTGTTGAAAATATCCCAAATATTTAGAACAGATTAATGCCTCTTTTCGATTTAACAAAGATAGTCATCCTGTAGGTTGACAACTTCAGTTCTTTTGCTCACTCTATTTTTCTCTAGCCCACAAAAGCAGCAGTATACCCAACAGACTATCTTTTCCTTGGTGAAGTGTTTCTCAGCAGGTTTAAGATGTGTGGACTTCAACTCCCAGAATGCCCCAGCCAACATGAAGAAGAGGAGAGGAACGGAGAGGAGAGGACCCACACAAAGGGTTGTGCTTCACCCCAAACCCAAAACAGAAGGGGACAGAGGGAGATAGCAGCCTGCAGAAGGATGTCAGAAGACCTTGGGAAAGGATGGAGCAGAAGTCCCAGGGGGAGGTGCATCACCCAACTACCAAATTAAATCAGTCAATTCCATTCTTATCTCTCTCTTTTTATGAAAATCTGAAGGGAAGGAAGGGGGAGAAAGGAAGGGAATTGGTAGTTAAGCAATGGACGGGAGGGTGGTAGCAAATAGCTTTGAGAGAGAGGCAGAGAAAATTAGAATCAGGAGAGAGACAGGAGGAGAAAAGAAACTTGGGGCACCCTGTTGTAAATAATTTTCTTTTTCCCTAATTTCAGTAAATATAGGATCACGTCAAAGAAAAATTCCTCCACGTTCTCAGTGTTAAAGAAACTGTTCTGCTTAAAATCACACACACAC
>NW_015386150.1:497157-499977 GCF_001527695.2 Protobothrops mucrosquamatus | reverse complement strand
CTGGTTATTTCAGCAGGCAGGACTGGCCTAGGGGTATTTTAAAGGGGTTTTAAATTAAATTTTTAGTAGGAGCAGCCAAATCTGAATAGTTATTTTTAAATCTTTTAAATTTTGTATTGTACTGTACTATTGTTTTAAACTGGCTGTAAGCCGCCCTGAGTCCTCCGGGAGAAGGGCGGGGTATAAATTTAATAAAATCAAATCAAAATCAAATCAAACAGAATAAAATTCCCAAATAATGGAGGAGCTTGTATATCTGGGAATATCACAGAACAACAGTCTGCTGCATGTTCCCTGGGCAGGGGGATCTTATTGCTATTCAGGGCCATAGGTCAATCAGAATAATTTTTTCCACCTCCCCCATTTATTTTCTCCTCCCTCTTCCTGACTATTTTTCACCAGTGCTAAATTCTTCCGGGAGAAGGTACTTGTTAACTCAGTTCTTAGCCTGGTTTTTAACCCTACTTTTTGTCTGGAATAAAGGAAGTTATCCATTGCATTAGATCAGGGGTGGCAACTTTATGACTTGTGGACTTCAACTCCCAGAATTCCTGATCCAGCTACAGATAGTAAAGTTGCCATCGTTCCCTACCCCTGCATTAGATCAATATTTCTCAATCTTGGCAACTTTAACATGTGTGGACTTGAGATGTAGGGACTACCCATGCCAGCTGGGGAATTCTGGGAGTTGAAGTCCACAAGTTGCCAAGCTTAAGAGAACTACATTATTGTAGATGTCTATATTTGTTGCTTTTTATATGTCCATTTTGCTCAAGACCAATCCAGAGCCAGAACTGGGTGGGATGTCTCCATCTAATATATACAAACTTGCAATACAGGGAGGACTCAACGTATGACCACCATTGAGTCCAACATTTCTGTTGCTAAGCAAGACATCTATTGAGTTTCTCCATTTTACAATATATTTTTTTGCCACAGTTATTACATGAATCACTGCAGTTATTAAGTCAATCATGCGGTCGTTTACCGAATCTGGATTCCTCATTGACTTTTTTTATTTTATTTATTTATTTATTAAATTTATATACCGCCCTATCTCCCTTACGGGACTCAGGGCGGTGAACAGGCGATACTAAAAACCACAATAATAAATAAATAGTTTCTGTGCTAAAATCAAATTAAATAACAGGCCTGTTCTAAAAACACCCCATACAAAACCCCCACTAAAACATAATCAAACTACTTTGCTTGTTGAAAACCAGCTGGGAACATAACAAATGGTGATCACATGATCCCGGAACAATGTAATTGTTATAAATACATGCCAATTGCCAGTTTTGATCATGTGCCCCTAGGGATGCTGCAATGGTCGTAAATATGAAAACTGGTCAGTGCTGTTGTAACTTCAAATGGTCACTAAATGAATAGTTATAAGTCGAGGACTATTTGCACTCTGAGGAGACCATTCTGCTGCTGCTTCCTCCCCTGGAATCTCATTCCCCCTCCTCCCCCATCCCACAATTTGATAGGCTCCCAATTCCCCAAAGGACTCAAACTGTCTTATAACTAAAACCATTGACAACCTCACTACGGCAGCCCAAGATCACCAGCCCTCAAATGCTTTGCAGAATAAATATATTTTTAATGTCTTTCTAAAAGCCAGAAGATTGGCTGACATTTTTCATCTCATGAGACAAGGGTAGCGACCCTCCCTAATAGGAGTCATTGCTGAGCTTGCAGCCTTCGTGGGGCAGGAAACATCAGTATTTTTTCCTCTTCAAGATTGCATTGGACAGGCCAAATCCGGGTAAGATAAATGGCCCTTGTTGCAAAGCTGCAAATGTTTTTTTTTCTCCTTTTGGAGCACCATACAAGAACTTTTAAACATGTTTTTGTAGTCACTGTTTCAAGATCTTTCCTTTAATATTGAGATTGCAGTGATTTTGTTGGTGTTTCTATTTCAATAACTGGCGCAGTATTTGCTCAGCTCAGGTGTGGCTACAGCATTACGAATGACATTGTTTCATCAGAAAAATATAAGGTAGAGTAGAGTATAGAATAGAGTAGAGTAGAGTAGGGTAGGGTAGGGTAGGGTAGGGTAGGGTAGAGTAGAGTAGAATAGAACAACAGAACAGAACAGAACAGAACAGAACAGAACAGAACAGAACAGAACAGAACAGAATAGAATAGAATAGAATAGAATGACTTTGTCATTTTAAATGTACACTAATCGGCATACATTATAATGAGATTTCATTGCATACAGCTCTCAAAGGGTAACCACCTCCAATATACACTGCATAAACATGACAAAAAATAATTATGCATATATCCACATACACACAAATATATGACCCAGAGAAACAACACAGTCTAGTTTGGATGCATACATATATATGGTAAGAAAAACGAATCTTGCAAGTTTACCAGACGGATGGCATAAGGAACAAAGCTGTTACAGAATCTGGTAGTCCTGTTAGAAATACTTCGAAACCTCCTCCCAGAAGGGAACAACAGAAACAGACTGTGAAGTGGGTAGAGCCTGGAGCTCTAAGCACATAGCGCTTATAAGCAGTGTCCTGAATAATTGAGAAGCAAGCTTCCTATAATTTTCTCAGCTGTCCTTGCCACTCTCTGTATGGACCTTCTATCTGAGGCTTTGCTACCACCAAATCAGATAGTGACGCAGTTTGTTAAGACGCTCTCAATCATGCCTCTGTAACAAGTGGCCAGGACAGAAGTTGCAAGAGTTTTATTTTTTAATTAAGACACACTGTATGGACATACCTTGTAATTACCAGTAAGTCCTTTGCAGGAAAGCTTAAAAAAATTGCAATAATCAACTGCCTACTGAAAGGA
>NW_015386150.1:493305-496877 GCF_001527695.2 Protobothrops mucrosquamatus | reverse complement strand
TGCTACCACCAAATCAGATAGTGACGCAGTTTGTTAAGACGCTCTCAATCATGCCTCTGTAACAAGTGGCCAGGACAGAAGTTGCAAGAGTTTTATTTTTTAATTAAGACACACTGTATGGACATACCTTGTAATTACCAGTAAGTCCTTTGCAGGAAAGCTTAAAAAAATTGCAATAATCAACTGCCTACTGAAAGGAGTATAGTATAGTATTCTATTTTCATATGGGCTTTATAAATTGGCAGCGCCCTATGGCATTGTTACAGAAAAGGGGTGACTAATTTTGCAAGCAGTGGGAAATTCCAGGGACAGGCACTAATAAATCACATTGTATTTTGTAGTATTTGAAGCTTTAGAAAGGCTTCCCAAATTGGGATCCAACTTGGCAATGTTACTATCCCAAACCCTAATAAACCCAGCTATACTGTACTTCCAGCTAACTATTGCAAAATTTCAACTTCCCCACAAGACTTTCAATCAGCTGCTGACATTTATTTTGCCCTTATTAACTGAAAATTCTAACATTCCAGAGTGGACAAAATTTTCCAGACATTGAGAGCCATTAATCTCATACTGTTTGAATAATCCCTGGCAGATTGTGAAAAATCAGAGTGAACGTTCCATTCATAGGAATGTTCAGTTTAGCATCTAAAGAATGGATGGCCAAAAAGAAAAAGAAGAAAACAAATCACAGAAGAAGAAAAAATCTGGCATCCAGTTGTTGCAATGTGTCTGTAGTAGAAGCTGATGAGTTTGACGAGCCTCCATCATAATCACTCAGAAGGAACTCAATGTTTCTGCTGTGCTTTTAGGAAACAATTTTTAAACCAAAGGAAGGAATGCAACAACAAATTAAAGCAAAATCATGAAGCACATTTCAGTATGACCAGGATGGGAATAAGTGAAGCAATCATTTATGGAAGATGGACTCTGAGATAGTGTGAGAAGAATGAAAAATTCCTTTGAATCCTGGATTCGGAGATGCTTACCAAGATAGTAATTTCATGGAGTATAAGAAAAATTAAAGACTGACCATCCTCTTAAGGTGATCATGAGCATGGAGGAAGAAATTCATATATATATTGGACATGTAGGCATGAACAGGCAATGGACTGAAAACCATGATGTTAAGAAAAGAAGAGGAAGATGTATCAAATGATGGAGGCGATCAAAGAGATTAGTTGTTATTGGAATGGAAGTAAGATAATGCTATAAGAAGTCAAGAAGGACAGTCTGTGTCCATATAGCCACCAGAAATTCAGCTCACTGGCACAACTCTCACACCAAATATTTGTAGCTCAGGGTTGAAATGAGAGCTCTAAAAGAAGGATTGGGAGGACATAACTGTCTTTCATTATTTGAGCAGCACCACAGAGAAGAAGGGATTGACATATTCTCCAAAGCACCAGAGGGCAGGACAAGAAGTAATGGATGGACTTTTGTTAAAGAGAGATCTAACCTAGAAGAAAGGAGAAATTTTCTGACAGTGAGAACAATTAATCAATGGAACAGCTTGCCTTCTGGAGTTGTGGGTATTCCATCTCTGGAGGTTTTCAAAAATAGATTAGACAACCATTTGGCCAGGATGGTATAAGCAGAGGGTTGACCCTTCCAGCTCTATGATTCTATGTTCTAATATCCTTTCTCCTCCTATTTTTCCTACCAGAACAACTTGGGCTAAGAGAGGGTGACTGGCCCAAAGTCATCCAGCTGGCTTTCATGCCTAAGGCAGGAGCAGAATGCAGACCCCTGGCTTTCTAGCCTGGTTCCTTAACACAAGACCAAACTGGCTCTTTCCTAATGGCATTCCCTCAAAATACTAGCCATATTTGTCCCTAGTTTAAGCCCACCTTGTGAGATGTAGCTTCCTCTTTTTTCCAACTTCTACTGTGGTACCGATTCCCCCATGATTGTCCAAATACTTTACAGCAGTGGTTCTCAACCTGTGCTTTGCGACTCCTGGGGGGCTGTGATGTCATCACAGGGGGTCTGTGAAGGCTTGAAGAAATGTTATGATTTAAATCTTGAGTTAAGTCTTGGGGGTCCATGGTGAAGAAAAGATTGAGAACACTGCTTTACAGCATCCCTAATTTTCTCATAAATGGCTCCTTTTCTTCATTGGAGAGGGGGCATTTCTTGGTGATTTCCTCCCATTGTGACTGATTTATTAAGTATTATGCCCAAAAAATTAGTGAAAGAAATCTTTAGCATATGCCTGAGGAAACAGATGCTAGATAATTAAAGGGTAATTAATAAGTAACAAGGACCAATGAGTAAATATGTAAACTAGTTCAACACATCTGGAGGCCATCAGGCTGAGGAAGTGCTGTAGAAAATCAAGAAATTGATGTGTAGTAGAAAATTGAAAGCAGGACTATTCAATTTTGTGGAGCCAAATAAGCTGCAACGTAAAAAAAAATAATAACGGGTGGCAGGCAGAAGGACAAAGACTCCATTTGAATTCATTATACTGAGTTCGGCCGAACTAAATAAAATTAATACAATTAACCTGTAGTCATTCATTTAATCTTTTTTTCCCCTTTCAGTCACATTCAGAGTCAGATTAGTTCCAAGTTTTGAAGATCTTTCGGATGACAGCTTGTGAGAGTTGTGCGGGGTCCTGGGTGCTCTTGTGAACTTGTTGTTTTCTTTCCAGACCACACTTTCCCAAACTGTGAGCGAATCTGCCTTGGGAAGGTGCAAACAGAGTCCTGGGAAGATGTGAAGAACTTTTTAGTTGTACATAATATCTTGTATATAAACCCACCTTTCCCAAAGTTTCCTAGTTTCCCATCAAGGTACATTAAGGTATATACATTAGGTTTGTTTAGTGAGCTTTCAAAGTTACAACAGCACTGAAAAAAATGACTGTTTTCACACTTAGGACTGTTGCTGCATCTCCATGGTCATGTGATTAAAATTCAGATGCTTGGCAACTGACTAACATTTACAATGTCCAAGGGGCACGTGATCACCTTTTGCAATCTTCTGACAATAAAAGTCAATGGGGGAAGCCAGATTCACTTAATAACTGGATGATTTGCTTAACAATTGTGGTGACTTGCTTAACAACCAGGGCAATAATGGTCAAAGGTGACAGATGTTCTGGTTCCCATGGTGGTCATACGTTGAGGACTACCTGTATGTTGAGACCTTGAGTGAGAGTTGTCCACTAGGTGTTAAGGGATCCCTGAACCAAGATAAGCAATGAAGAAGGTGCTGATGGCTGCAGATGCTTGCAAAGATATCAAGAATAAAGCAAATTAACATCTCTTAATTCCAAAAACTGCAAACTCTGAAGCTGAGTGTGGTATGATAAGAACCCAGGGAAGACTTAATTAAAAGCAAAGGTTAAAAAAGTGTGTGCCCATTGAAATACTAGTAGCGTTTTGGCCCTGCAGCAATAGTTGTGTAATTTTCATTTCACTATGAGTCATTTCTTCCACCTATTGGTGTGTTTTTTTTTAAAGTAAAGAATTGTGTTTTAATCAAGTCTCAGCATGAGACCTTTTTTTTTTTTGGCTTCCAACTGTGAATGCTGGGGTTTGTGAGTTGATGAAAAAAGCTTCACT
>NW_015386150.1:490613-491873 GCF_001527695.2 Protobothrops mucrosquamatus | reverse complement strand
ACCCTGATTTAGGTCATCAAGAAAATAGCAATCCTCTCTCTTTCTCAGGTGTCAAACTTGCTCATGTCACGTGATGTATCATGACGTATTGTGACATTTTTTGCCTTTGTGGAGCTGGGGTGGGTGTAACCTGTGTGTAATGCATCCAGCCCATAGGCCACCAGTTTGACACCTCTGTTCTAAGGCATGGCTATCAGAATTTGGCTGTAGAATAAAGGTAGTTCTTGACTTGTAACCGTTCGTTTAGTGACTACTCAAAGTTACAGCACTACTGAAAAAAGTGACTGATGACTGGTCCTTACCATATGGCCATCACAGCAAATCCATAGTCATTTGATCAAAATTCAAGTGCTTGGCAACTAGCTCACATCTACAAAGGTTGTAGTGTCCCAGAGTCCCATGGTCGTGATTTGTGACTTTCCCAATTGGCTTCCAACAAGCAAAGTCAAAAGGGGAAACTGGATTTGCTTAATGACTGTGATTCGTTTAACAACTATGGTAATTTATTTAAAAACTGTGGCAAAAAAAAGTCCTGAAATCGGGCACAACATACTTAATAACCACCTTGCTTAGCAACAGAAATTCTGGTCTCAGTTGTTGTTGTAAGTCAAGAACTACCTTTATTTAAAGTTAAATCTACTGGCAAGCCTTAGAATTCCCTTTCCTAAGGAACATAAATTCACCTGCAACCGATTCAGTCTCAGATTCTGGGTTGCATGGTAGCTGACCAGATCCATCTGGAAACCTTTCTATAGGGACCTGACACAATCATGAAAAGGAAAAGGAGGCTGGCTGGGGAATTCTGGGAGTTGAAGTCCACACATCTTAAAGATGTTAAGGTTGAGAAACACTGCCTGAGACAGAGACCTTTTATGTCCAAGGAAATACTGTTCAACATATGAAAATACATCTCTAAAAATAGTATATAGTAGTATAATGGTATACAAGCCTCCCACAGAGGTCTAGTCCTTCTAGAGATCTGGTCTTGGAGTCTCTTAACAGTTCTTAAAATGGCACATTTTTTCTCTCTTGATTATGAAAGAGAAAGTTCAAACTAAAACTGTGATTGCTTGAGCTCAAATCTGCAATTGCAAGACCATCTAGACTAGTGCTTAACCCGAGCTGCTGACTTTTGCTTAGACATTTCTGGGAATGATATCATTCAACCACAGCTGAATTATAGCTTCCCCTATATTTTCCCTAAGCTCGGCACTTCCTCCTTCTATTTACCTTAGATCAGCATCTAAATTAGGCAACATG
>NW_015386150.1:483999-488853 GCF_001527695.2 Protobothrops mucrosquamatus | reverse complement strand
TCCGAGGATATTTTCTGTTCAGTTATTTTTTTTGTGGGCATGTGGCCCCACTTGCAAATACTACATAATACACAACATACACGCACTCTACTAGCAATGGAGCTGAAAAGAAGGACAGAGGCATTTTTGGAAATAAAGATCATTTTGAAAGATGTCACCTTCTTTTGCTGTATTTTTATATTCTTATGAAAATGTCAGGTAGGAAAGGGAACTTGGTGGATACTAAGGAAGGTTGCCATGGATAGTTTATCTCTACCTACATTGTCCTGCCTAAAGGATTTTATGCTTGTAACTATAGTATTGGCAAAACCTTTGGCTGTTATTGAGTCAGGTGCTGTTAGGACACAAAGGAGAGAGAAAGCAGAGGAGTCTGGAGAACAAAAGGCAGAAGAGGCTAAGAGCTAAGAAAAAGAAAGAAAAGTGGAAAAGGAGGGAGAACTAGAATGACTCAGAAGAAGAAAAGATGAGATCACAAGGATGTGGGTGAGAGAAAACAAGCTATAGAGATGATGGCTAGGGAGACCTGAGTGCTTTCTGTCTGGTATTGAATAAGATGGGGAGGAAGGCCTCCCTCACAAACAGGTGAGATATTTATACTATATAACTGTCTCTAAATCTTAGAGGGCATTAACATTAGGACGTTGTAACATTCTGCCCACAGCAGTTATGGAGGGCTGATTTTAAAAAGTTCCATATGAGCTGAGACTGTGCCCCTGTGGACAAGGGGCCATTGAAACAGTTCACATCCTGTTGTGTTGCCCCCTCTATAGGGACTCACAAACTCACAACACTTTATCTGATTATCCTGGAAACGCTGAATATTTTTAAACTACTGTTATCAGATCAATATGGTTCAGATTTTCTGAATGTACTGTAGCTAAGTTTTGTTGTGCTGACTGTAAAATTCGGCAAATGTTGGTCACCTATTGTTTTCACCATCAATTGTAAAGCATTACTATGCCTTGTTCTGTTCAGTTCTGCTTTATTTTAATGTTTAATTTTTTGTGCTGATCCATGATTGTAATAAAGATTGAATTGATGAGGGGAAGGAGGCTCTGGAAAAGCAAAAATACTTTGGAGTCAGATGGCTGCTTGAATAGGACTATCCTCAACCAGCAGCAATTTCTCAAGATTGTGTAGCTATCCAGGGAAAGAGGTATTTGGCCTCTTCCAGTCCTTTTAAATCTTGGAATTGAAGATTTCTGTGAGGACAGCTACAGTACAGGTAGTCCTTGGCTTACAGTTGGTCGCTTAGCAACCAAAGTTAGGACAGACCCATAAAAAAGATACTCATTCAGATTCAAAGTTCCAACAGCTGCTTCTCCTGCAGTCACATGATCTCATTTTGGGTGCTGGGCAACCAGCCCACATGTACAGCATTTGCAACCTTCCATAGTCACATGAACTCAATTTACAATTTTTTTTTTGCCAGAAACTGGCATTTATGTCTGGTTTCTGGCAAAAACCAACAACAACCATCACCTACAGGTGATCTTCAACTTACAGCCATTTGTTTAGCAACCTCCAAAGTTATAATAGCACTGAAAAAAGTGACCTATGACTGTTTTTCACACTTACAACCTGTGGTCCCAGGATCAAAATTCAGATGCTTGGCAACTGGCTCACAGTTATGATGGTTGCAGTGTCCAGGGGTCATGTGATCACCTTTTGCAACCTTCTGACAAGCAAAGTCAACGGGAAGCCAGATTCACTTTATAACCGTGTTACTAATGTAACAACTGCAGTGATTCATTTAACAACTGTGGTAAGAAAGCTCGTAAAATGGATCAAAACTCACTTAACAACTCTCGCTTATCAACAGAAATTTTGGGCTCAATTGTTTGTAAGTTGAGGACTACCTGTATTGTAGATAAATGGGTTTTCTTAATGGCCATGGTATTTGCTAACAACCATCACAAAACATTATAAAATTGGGTTCATCATGAGATGATGATCTGCTTAACGACTGGCACAACTTACAACCAGGCTGTCAATGCTGTGATAAACCGAACTGAAGCCATTTTCATTTTGGTCTTCGTTGCCACATATTAGTTCAGAGGTTTTAGATAAAGGAGGGAGGGGAATTGTAGTTCTCAGTTAGCCAAAACAGTTCATATGTGTGAGAACCAAGGTCATTGCTGATAACATTTTGGCGGGTTGGAGAGCTGGGAGGAGAGCCCACGTTTTATAACAATTGGTAAATGTGACATATGACAGCAAATTGGGGTGGGAATTGCAACTTGTAACTTTGTAACGAGAGGGAGGGGATTTTAATCTTGGGTTCACCTTTGTACGTGCCGATATCTTGTTTCCTAAATAAAATGTTCTTCAAGGAAGAAATCTTTGCCTTGAAATTCTTTTAAACGGTTTCATCTATCGGAACCATGACATAGGCACAACTACGGCCACAAGTTGAGGACTGCCTTTACCAGTGTGACAAACAAGGTCTGATAAAGGGTAAAAGGTGATGAAATGTTTAGGGTGAGCTTGTAGAAGGAAGAGGAACGTTTTTAAGCCTCGGGCCCAATTGGAATTTTGAGAGCATATTTTGGATACACCAAAAAATAAATATTGAATGTGTCCAATAACAAACAATCGATCTCCTCACGGCACATTCCTGAAGTTGCTAAGTCAGGTAATTATTATTATTTTTAAGGACAGATGACACATTTCCAGTGTATACAAATACAGCTAAATATGATTTTATTTTCTAAGAATGCTTCCAGAGTCTTACTGGGGCCTAGAGGAATTGTTGGTAGTACAGATTATGCTTGAAGCAGATTGTTTTCTTTGCAGTGCAAGCTTCCCATTATTTTTTAAAAATAATTTTAAAAAAACCAAGTTTGGCAGATTCAAAGAAATATGCCAGTGGGCTTCTTGAAGCTCATGGATGCCAGTTTGGAGACAAAGGATATAGGCAGGAAGAGCTAATATCTTTTCCCTTATTAGAAGAGAGTTGAGTTAAATCTGTTTATGAAAAACAGGAAAAGAGATGACTTCACCATCCACAGGAATTCCCATGGCAGAGATCGACAATACGGGGCTCTCCAGATATTTGGACTTCATATCTCCTCAGAACCACCTTTACCAAAGTGGGAAATCCTGGAAGCTGTAATCTTAACTTCTGGTCATACATACCGGGTTTCCCCGAAAACAAGACCGGGTCTTGTATTAATTTTTGCTCCAAAAGATGCATTAGCATTTATTTTCCAGTTAGTGCTTATTTTGGGGGAAACAGTGTGTATGCATATATTATATGTATATATATACATGATTAAGGGAATCATTGCAATTGTTAAGTTAGTAACACAGTTGTTAAGTGAATCTGGCTTCCCCATTGACTTTGCTTGTCAGAAGGTCGCAAAAGACACTGCAACTGACATAGATACAGGCCAATTGCCAACCATCTGAATTTTGATCATGTGGCCATGGGGATGCTGCAATGGTCATAAATGTGAAAAACAGTCATAAGTCACTTTTTTCATGCTATTATAACTTTGAACTGTTGTAAGTCAAGGACTACCTGTATTTGCTGCCTTGAGTTACTTATAAAGTAATAAAGGCAGATAAAAATCTAATGACTAAGTCTAGGTTGTCCTTTAATAATATGCTTTCTTGCTACCAATTTGTTGGGAAGTTAATCCTGCAAATTGTCTGACTCCTGAGCTTGGGTATTTGGGATAATCTGTAGAGCAGTGATGGCGAACCTTTTAGAGACCGAGTGCCCAAACTGCAACCCAAAACCCACTTATGTATTGTTGGGTGCCGGGTGGGTGTGGCCCATTGGCTGGGTGTGGCCCATTGGCTGGGTGTGGCTGTGGTGGTAACGGCAGAATGGGTGGGACTAAAACGTTCAATCAATCAATTCCAACTTTGCAAGATTTTTTTTCCCGTGAGAAGTTGAAATTGATTGATTGAACCTTTTTTTTTTGCACACGGCGGTGGAGGCCTAAAGCGAAAAGGTTTTATAAAACCCATCTAAAGGCCTAGGACTGGGATGATGGTGCACGTGCCCACAGAGAGGACTCTGAGTGCCGCCTCTGGCACCCGTGCCATAGGTTCGCCACCACTGCTGTAGAGCTTAGAAGGCACATTGAAGCGTCCAGTGATCTTTTTCTGCCTTTCGGTAAATGATGCCTCCCTTAAGGGTCTCATTGCTTATAAGCAGGGTTTCTGCCCTTAAAAATATATTGCCCTAAAGCAGATGATCACGTTTTTGATTGCAGGCAAGTGTTGCTCAGGTATTTGGTAAGAATACTATCTGTGTCAATCTGATTTCGCAGGCTATTATGCCAGTCTGTGACAATATTGCAAATATTTGGATGATTTATTGCAGTCATATCCCTGCCTCAGGTTGTTGCTATTGTTTAGGTTAATTGCTGCTATTTATAGCTCTCACCTTGTTTGTCTGGTTTATTCACTGCTTTTACTAATTTATAAAATCACAGATTCCTTTATTTCTGAATCTGGCTCTTATTATTGAAAGTTAAAGCTTTCAAAGACCCAGGGGACAGAAATGTTCTCTGCAATTTTTAAAGAGGGGGCGCAAGAAACAGCTCATAGGGTAACAGCAGACCTACACCCTTCTTGTTAAGCCAACATTTATTTAACATGCTGGTTGAATAAATTACCATTGGCTGAGTTCACATAATATACTAACCCAAAACACCAGTTTTAATACTGAAATGGCTTGGTTCCCATATTTTAACCCACAGTATAATTTAGTGCAGTGATTCTCAACCTTTTCTTCACCACAAAGCCCCTTTAAATACCTTTTGTGCCCACGGACCATGGCCACGGACCACCAAGACTTAATTCAAGATTTAAATCATAACAATGCTTTAAGCCTTTGCA
>NW_015386150.1:469939-483654 GCF_001527695.2 Protobothrops mucrosquamatus | reverse complement strand
ACATGTTTCTTCCTCTGGATTGTTTGTTCTGTTCATATACACAATCTTGGTGTGCAGATAGATGGAACTGAACCTTGTCCCTGGCAATGAGGTCCTTGTTTTATAGAGTTTCCTTCAAAATCATGTACCAACTGCAGTCACACAGGATTTATTTTACGATAAATTATCTTAAGAGATAAAGAGCCTACCAAAATCCAAGTATGTATCCTAGA
Organism: Protobothrops mucrosquamatus; assembly: GCF_001527695.2. Taxonomy (NCBI): domain Eukaryota; kingdom Metazoa; phylum Chordata; class Lepidosauria; order Squamata; family Viperidae; genus Protobothrops; species Protobothrops mucrosquamatus. The sequence goes on along the minus strand of NW_015386150.1, from coordinate 483,442 downwards.
AAAATATGTCAATTTCTACATTAAACATGGAGCAGAACAGAATTTCCACACTGAATTGTATAGTCTCTATTCCTTCAAGATAGAACTCTTTCCCATGACATTATTTATTCAGTACCTGAGCCTCTTCGTCTGCCTTCATTTCTTCAATTAATCCCTTGATTAAAAACATGGGTGGAAAAAAATATTGTCACTTCTATCTCACTGTGTTCAAAATGAAATAGAAAAACAGCTGACGTGTGAGGTTTTTTTTTTTTTTTTTTGCAGATTTGCCCAGATTAGCTTGGTGTCTGCACCTGAAGAGATACTTAGACAAGCATGTTGGAACAAGCCACAATATAATCAAGACCTAGACTGGAAACGTATTCTCCCATACTGTGTTATATCTTACCAGGATATTGTTCTCCCTCTTGCAAATCATGCATGTGAGAACCATTTTTAAAATAAAAGCAATTATTCCTTTGTAATATCCATATTTTTCATCCTTTAGAATGCCAATTATAGAAGATCTCAATACTGTACTGTGAATTTATTGACTTTAACAGACGGAACCTCTGTGAAAAGGATGGGTAGGCACTCTGGAGAAACAGTGAATTTACAAGCCTTTTTTGATCTATAATTAAACCAGCTACTAATGAACTCAAGGACAGGCTAATCTGTTCCAGTTTCTTTAAATCCTATTAAGGCAAGCATCATGGGAAATGACAAGGGTTGTACTTCAAAAAATAGCTGGATGACATCAGCTTGCTTATCATGGAATGAAATGCTTGTGAGGCTGAGCTAGCCAGATCAATTAATCTTTCCTAATTATTAGACCTTCCTAACCACTTGAGGGCAATTGTACTTCCTAATTGCTTACTCTTGTAGGAGGAGAGCCATATTGGTCTATGGCAGGGGTAGGCAACCTTGGCTCTTGCTGGCTCAGGAATTCTGGGAGTTGAAGTCCACGAGTCATAAAAGAGCCAAGGTTGCCTACCCCTGTCTATGGAAGCCTAAAGTCAGGAAGAGTTTGGTAACATCTTTGCTAAGAAATTGTATGAAACAGCACCAGCTTTCATGAGCTGCACTTCCCTACATGAAAGGCATAGGGTGGCTAGCCTGGTGTACCTTAACCTCAGCAATTTAACAATATGTGGATTTCAACTCTCACGATCCCTCAGTCTGTTCTGGCTAGTGTTGTGTACTTCGTTCACGAGCGAGTAATGAAGACACATGGCGATGTTAAACAAAACGCTTTATTCTCTTCCACAACAACCGAACAAAAGCAAAAGGCACGGAGGCCTTTTTATACGGCCAGAAGCCTGAACAGTGTCAACCAATAGGAACAGAGCATTTTTGTCCCGGGCAGCTTTTGGAATGCCCGGGACCTATGCAACGTCCCGAGCCTGCTTTTGCAGGCTCAGGACACAACACCTAGGGAATTCTGGGAGTTGAAATCCACATATCTTAAAATTGCCAAGATTGAGAAACACTGGGCTAGACTGATGCAGGATTTCAGGTGGGATGAGGCAATTGGTGAGGTGGAAAGACGAGATGGTTGTGACAAGGTGGTCAACACTTTATCAATTAACAGTTGTAACATATTCAATACCTACTATGCTTGTTGAGACTTCTTGAGAGAATCTGAAAATACTGATGTGAATTTAGCAACCTCTTGCTCTGTAATTCTGGTATAGTTTTGTTATTTCAAAACAAATACCGTGAGATCTGCAATGGAGTATCTTGGAAGGTAAAAATGCTCCAATATTACTTTATTCTTACTTCAAGTCCTGATGTCAAACCTGGGTCTTTTAATTATTTTGTTATCCAACATTGAATCCAGTGGGGCATTGCTAATGAATGATGACATACATTGTATTGAAGGGGGAAAAAAATCTATCAAGGCATCTCTAATTTGTAAATTTGTTGGGGTCTGTTAGTTTATATTTGGGGGCAAGGTAGACCTCTGCTTTGTACTATGATGTAATCCTCATATTAGTAACATTGTCCTGTTGTTTCTATCTGCTTGAGAGCATCTGTTTCAGGGTGGATGGCCATCAAAGAAGCTTCTTTCATGAATTAATGAAGCTAGTGAAGCTGTTGAATTTGTTACCACTGACCTTCCAAATTTAATTGCGTAATAAAGGGCTAAACACCTTTCCCATTTAATAACAGCTTCTTCATCAAAGCAAAACATCCTTAACATATTCATAACTTTGCATATAAAGCAGGTTTCCCATTGTGTTTAGCTTGTAGTTAGTTTGATTTGGGCTAGCCAGTGAAATGAATGTACCTTGTAAATCAGAGGTCCCCAACCTTTTGGGCACCAGGGACCGGTTCCATGGAGACAGGGTTTTTCCACAGACCGGAGGGAGCTTGGTTTTGTGTGCTGCCTGCATCCCGCGGATGGGGCTTTGCTTGTTTGTGCAGACCAGTTGCTGGCATGCCGCGGCCCGGTACCCGTCCACAGACCGGGGGTTGGGGACCCCTGTTGTAAAGCACAACTCATGGTTTAGCCAAGCTGGAAACCATGGTTTAGCATAATGTAAACCAGATCATTCAAGGAAAGGTTAGATGTAAACCAGATCATTCAAGGAAATAGTCACCTGGACCTCAGCAAAATATAATTAGAATCAAGTCAGAAGTAGTATAGGTATCACCTAATTCTAAATAAATCTCCTTTGCATAAGTCAAATAAATGCAAGCAGGGGCATCAGGAAGTTCAAAAAGGCAAGATGGCTGCAAACCTGCGATCAAAGACCTTTCTACATATAAAAGGGGGCAGAGCTTCAATTGTGCGATCACAGACATTTTTTGACACTCACAAACCCAAACAGTGGATATCCTTGCAGAATTAAATTATGAAGGCTGAAACTGTCTGGGCTTTGCCCTTCCAAACCTCATTATATCATGAATATTTTAAATGAGGCTCTCACGTTCCACCAAATTATGTTTTGCTTGATTTGGGTGGTCTAAACCTAGCCAAGATTTAATTAACCATAGTTAAAGCAAGCCAAAGCTCTATGATAATGAATCTGAGGCCAATGAATCAGAGGCTAAATTTTCACCTGTGATCAAACCTTTAGCAAATTAATTGCATCAAATCCATTTCCTGATTAATGTACTGCTTTGTGCATTGCTATTGTTTCAAGGTGAAGCATAGTTTTCAATCATTTATTGTTTTTTGGATTTTGTAAGCCTCTCAATCTACTGGAGGGAGTGGATGTAACGAATTTAAATAACTAGACAATAATAATAAAGCCACTCCCCACTTCCTCCTACAACCCTTTAGGTGACATCCCTGCTGAAATATATAACATCCATGCAGTGAAGTGAATTGTGTAGTGGGAACTGTGAATTTTCCTTGGACAAAAAGAAGTGGTCTCAATACAGCAACGTGGGAGGAATCCAGAGACCACCACAGCTTGAAAATATAATATAATGAATTGTTTTGTTGGGACCAAGAAAAGAAAGAGTGGATTAGGCACCTTAGTGAATGGAATAACAACTGCAGATTTTTTTTATTATGTAGATCAGACATGTCAAACACAAGGCCCAGAGGGGCGGATGCGGCCCGCAAAGTGGTTTCATGTGGCCCGCAAAGCCATCCTGGAAACAGTGAGGGAACAGCCCCCGCTGCTTTGGCCCTGGCCCAGGCCAGCCAGGAGCCAATGTACAATTTTGTGGTGGCCATCTTGGCATTTGCCCCAGTGGACCATGCCTTGGCACTTGCCCGATCCCACCCCCTTCTGCCAGAGACCCTCAGATCTGTCCCACTCCTGTCCAGGCCCCCACAGGCACCCTTGACGCGAATGATGTAGAAATGGCCACGCCCACCCAGTAGGCTGCACCCACTCTGGCCACACACCCCCGCCCCCCCAAGGGCAACCGCAATGCTGATGCGGCCCTCAGTGAAATTGAGTTTGACACCCCTGATGTAGATGGTGCTTCAGGTCATAACTGAGCCACAGCTGTGGCTGATAAGGAATTCCCTTTTCACTTCTTTGCCATAATATTAAGATGCATTAATCACCACAGTTTCTTCTTCAGGCTTAGGAGAATCTCACAATGAAAATGCCACTGTCCTCTTGGGATTGGAGGATCTCTGGCTAGGCTGATGTTCATGGTTTACGGCTCCCTTCCCCTTCAAGTTTTTCCCTCCCCCTTCAAGTCCATTACGCACAACCTTCTATTTGCTTATGCCCTGTGTTGTCAGTGGAGTAAGTCTCCTTTTAAAGGTCAGGGTCCAAAACAATATGGCTCTGAGGCACGATGAGAGATTTAAGTGAAGGACTTGGAAGTGGTCGTGAGAAGACAGAGAGTGTTTAGTTTTCCATGATGCTCCAAGCCATAACATATAGGTAGCTCTTTCTGTGGCCCAAAGGAGGGATACGAAGTGGCACCTGCCCATATGAAATCAGAGTCCACCACCAGTGACCTTTGATAGATTGTCACTGCCAAGAGATTAGTTTGGTGTGAAAAGGGGTGGGGATTAGGATTCTTTCAAGATTGGACTGAGGGCAAAACTCCTATAAGTAAATCATAGTTATGATGCACCCCAGCCCCAGCAATGCTCAGTCACAATCAAACATTGACAATCAAAACTTCACAAAAGCAATAAAACCAATGTACACCATGATATTGTCTCAATAACACACTAGAAACCTATATACACTCTAATTTTATTAACACTAAACAGCAGAATAAGCTAACCCCAGCATCTGCTCACAACTGCTTCAACTAATCTGCTTTAATAAATAAAGGTATTTACAAATCCCTCTTAAATACATCTGGAGGTGGAGAGAAGAGGGTAATTGTTTATCCATCTTGCATAGAAGATGCTAGATACAGCATTGACTGTTTCTAGGCAAACTCTATGCTTGCAGCCTTGTGTATCTGACATTCTCTGTAATAACTGGTGTGCCTGTTTGATCATTGTAAATTCTTCTCTGAGCTTCTTTATTTTAATTTCTAATTCGGAGAAGTGTGAATAATTAACAGACTTTTTTTAATTAGAAGGGATCTAATTCGCCTTCCAAGAATCTTGGAGACTTTTCATGAATCACCAGAGTGGTTATCAGCAGGATCATGTAGGTTAGGGGTGTCAAACTCACAACATTACGTGACATGTCACAATGTATCGCGACTTTTTTTCCATTGCCAGCAATGGGGTGGGTGTGGTTTCGGCATGACGCATCCGGCCTTCAGGCCAACAGTTTGACACCCTGATATAGGTGAACAGGTTGATATTTAGTGCACTGTAAAGCCATCCACTATCCTGACTAGAATATCTAAAGAGGAATTTATGCATGTAATCTTTGCAAGAAAATAAACCAGTAATCTCAGTGATAAATGAGATGCTAAAGCAGCCTCCAGTCAATCATTTTGATGCCATCATGTGTGAGATAGTGCTAATTTTTTTTGCATTTGTGCTACAGAGTCAAGGATCAGCCAGAAGTATTTCATTTGTCTTCAGAAAATGCCATCTGATCCTCTTCTAGAGGGCTGTGTGAAATTGGTTGGGTCTGGGCCATTCTGTGATTTTCTTCCAGCAATGGAAACAGCCACATTCAGCCTGAATAGCGAGATAGTTGACAAATAAAGTTGATAAACAAATAAATAAAACCAAACTAAGGGGGGGGGGGAGGACATTTCAATTCCCTTAGATGCTCTGCCACTGATTTTAAGGTGACCTTCTTGGAGAAAAGGAATTGCACAGAATTACACAAAAGAGCTGAACAAGCATTTGTCCATTTCTCAAAGACTAAACAGAGAACAATGTTTCTTATTATCCCATATGTGTCAGCCATTCATTGCAGGAATGTCTGTTGTTGCACCTGTTAATATTAATGGCCACTCAAGGCGATTTGGGTTCCTTTTTCATCATTTTCTTTCTTTTTCTCTCACCAGCCTGTGAGAGTCCTGCATGCATAATCCTCTGCCCTCAGGTGTGGACAGATGCCATGAATTTAATGAAGTGAATGGCTGTTCATAGAAGCTGGCAATAATAAGTGTGTTTCATTTTAAGGGGCCACTATTTCCTTTGATATTTTTTTTTAATTGAGAATCAGGCATATTTATGAAAGTTTGGCCAGTAATGTTAAGCTATATGGGTAGTCGACAACCTACGACAGGTTCCTTAGCGATAGTTACAATGAACCCGGTTCTCCAAAGCTAATTGTGAGCTGGTTTTGAAGTTCCAGTGTTGTAGTCCTCCTGCAGTCATGTGACCACATTTTTGGTATTTAGCAACTGGCCCGCATTTATGGCCGTTTGTAGCATGCTGTGGTCAGATGATGGTGATTTACAATAGTTTTGCCAGAAACCAGTGTTTATATTTCACAAGCAGCCAATCGGTTCACTTGACAATCACTGTGTTCACTCAATGGCCATCCTGAAAAAGGCTGAGTTATAGTCATAACCTCCAGGGCAGCCTGTACCAGAGAAATTAGATACTCAGTTAAAAAACACATTGGACATAGATATGACATCACTGGTTCCATACATCTCCCATCACTTTACAGTAATATTAGTACAATCTATATTTTATTCTAACACTATACATTTGTTTTGGCTACCCTCTTGTTATCTATCCAATCATAACATTGTTCCCAGATTTTGTAGTACTTAGTTTCACTTTTATCCTTGAGTTCCAATGTAAGTCTATCCATTTCTGCGCAATTGAAAATTTTCAGTAATATTTCCTCTTCGGTTGGAATATCTTTCTCTTTCCATTTTTGTATTATTAATAAAATTATAATAATAATAATAATAAAAAAGAAATTAGATACTCTCCCCCCCCCCCCCGCTCGGGTCTGGATTTGCAATATTGGTGGTATAAATTGAAGGGCATCTACTATCACTTAAAAGGCACCAGGCAGTTTAAACAAATGTTTTACTTTAAACCACCAAAATTGCACATGGTGTCAGTAGTGTTAATGGAAATCTGTAGAGACAGAGTTGTGTTAGTGTATGATAGTCCAACACCAGGAAGAATTTGGTAGCAACCTGTTGGACTGTATTGTTCTATTAAATGGAATAAGCTTTACATGTGGGACAGATTGCAAGCATTTCATCAGCTAGCATTTACAATATGTTGGAAACCCATTAGATTTGTTGAGATTTACTGAAACAGTCTGAAATCTTTTGAGCAACGTTTTCCAAATACGGCCATTTTAAAATATCTGGTCTTCAATTCCCAGAATTCCTCATGCTGGCTGAGGAGTTCTGAGAGTTGAAGTCAACATGTCTTAAAGCAGGGGTGTCAAACTCAATTTCATTGAGGGCCGCATCAGCATTGCGGTTGCCCTTGGGGGCGGTGGGAGGCAAGGTGTGTGTGGCCTACTGGGTGGGCATGGCCAGCTCTACATCGTTTGTGTCAAGAGTGCCTGTGGGGGCCTGGGCAGGAGTGGGACAGATCTGAGGGTCTCTGGCAGAAGGGGGTGGGACTGGGGCAAGCACCAAGGCATGGTCCATTTCTTCATTCCTCACAAAGGGTGACACCTTCCCAGCATGTACCCAGGGGGCGGGGCCAACGCGGCAGGGGCTGGTTCCTCGCTGTTTCCAGACGGCCTTGTGGAGTTAAGACTGAATGTGTTTCAGCATAGATGGCCACCACAAAATTGTACATTGGCTCCTGGCCGGCCTGGGCCAGGACCAAGGCAGCGGGGGCCGTTCACTCACTGTTTCCAGGATGGCTTTGCGGGCCACATGAAACCGCTCCGCGGGCCGCATCCGGCCCCCGGGCCTTGTGTTTGACATGTCTGTCTTAAAGTAATCAGGTTTGATGAATGTGAGTTCTGCAGTTGTCTTTCTATAGTGCAGGTGTAGTTCTGCTGTTCCCAAACTACCCCGAGGTTTGGAATAGCGTATCCAGCTCTGATACACAAAACCAAGCTATTCTTTGAATTTTCTCTTGAATGGACGGGGGAGAATTCTGTCAGGCTCTTACTATATTTGCATTTCTGGAATCAGTATGTAAAGAAGAATGCAGGTTATCCCTTGGCGTTCATACTTCTTAAAATGTAGTTCTTTGGACAAAAAATATATACAAAAAATGCATGCAGAGAGAGGAAAAACAGATTCAGAACACTATGTTAAAGACAACTGCTTTTAATCTGTACAGTGGGAAACAAGATGGAACATACCGTATTTAAAATTGTAAATTGGGAGAAAATGAAACGGACAGGTTTATTCATTCGCATGACCGGAACTCTAATCCTTAATTCTAACATGTTCTATCAATATATATGCTTCTACTTTGCCTCTGATGGTTCTAGTAGAAACAAAGCAGATCTCTGAATATTGTCCTCCCTTCCTGTAATATACATGTATTCTATCCCAGGATGTGATCAATAAAAAAAATGTGATATTCACTTCATACTAGCAATTTAGTTTCTTGAAGAAAAAAAACTCCAGGTGTTTCCCTGCAAGGAAATATAAAGAGGAAACAGATAAACACATTTGTATTGAGAAATATGAGAGGCTAGGAATAGATTAGATTTGTATAAATTAGGGTACGCTGAAAAGCACGTTACCATAACATACCATAACATTAAGCAAAACATATAGTAATCCTAGCTTTCTTTTTTTAGAATATTGAAAGTAAAACCATATTATTATTACATTGCCTCACTGTGTGAATATGGATATTCTGGATTTAAGCCTCTGTTAGTGGTTAACAGCTGAAAAGAGGGTATTTAGACATATGAAACAAAAATTAAATCTGATCAAAATATGAAAGGAGTATTTCTTTAGAGAAATATATTTAATAAAAGTGAATCTGGAATAACAAACTTGAAATAATTCCCTGCATTACAGGTAGTCCTTAATTTACGATTATTTGTTTTGTGACTGTTCAAAGTTGTAAGTCCATTCATTGCACTTATGACTACCGTATCGTCCCCACGGGTACATGACCACAGTCCAGGTGCATAGCAACTGGCAACTTTACTATGGTTGCAGAGTCCTGGGATCACATTATCACCATTTGTGATCTTTCCAGCTAACTTCCAACATGCAAAGTCAGTGGAAAAAGCTGAATTCACCTAACAGCCACTGGATTCACTCAAACACAGCAATTTGCTTAAAAAACCACAGCAAAAAAGCTTGTAAAATTGGGCACAAGTCAATGACCATCATGCTTATCCCGATTGTAGCCATAAGTCAAAGACTACTTTTAAAGAAAACTTTTAAATGATTATGTATAGGGTGTACTTAAGACTTTAGATTTTTCTGAAGCAAATAACATGCAAAAATGTCTCTTTCCTGGTCTCACTTAAAAACTGTGTATTGTGTACTGAAACACAGTCTCAAGTGAAACAAAAAATATGAAGGTCTACAATTTAGCCCTAAATCCACTGATATTGCTACTTTATTGTATCAAAGTTATGGCCCATTTTGTTTTTATTTCTATATTGATTCTCTTCCAAAGAAGTCTCATGACTGTTCATACATTAACAGTTACTTGATTATCAGTCTCAGGCCACTGGTAAAAAATTAACAATGTGTCATTATGATTTGGATCAACAGAACATGGGAGATTATATGAAACTGAGCTGAGAAATCTGATCGGAGACAGCTCTTATTTTCCGTTAATGCTGTATTTTTATACTGTATTGAAATAATGAGTCATGGTGTTGAGATGGGTGAAATAAACAATAAATGATAATATATAGTATGAAAGCCAATTTAGTGTAGCAGTTAAGTTACTGGGCTAGAAACCGGGAAATTGTGAGTTTTAATCCTGCCGTGGGCACAAAGCCTTCTGAGTGACTTTAGGCCAGTCCTTCTCTCTCAGCCCTAAGAAGCAGGTAAGGGCAAAGGACTTCCAAATTTTGTCAAGATAAATGCAGGGATTTGTCCCGACTTAAATTTTTCACACAATACAATCTATACATTTATACTAGTTAAATTATACTATGTATAATTTATATTCTGCAAGATTACTATTAAAATCACCATCTGTACATGGGTGAATCCTATAAAACAAGTAAATCATTGTACTTGATGCAGCGATGTCTGCCATCTTTCAATCCATCTTCGAAGTTACGACTGCTACACCACCCCCACAGTTAAGTGATCGCATTTCAGATGATTGTCAACCAGCCTGCATTTACAACCAATTACAGCACCCTGTGGTCACATGATTGCATTTTACAACTTTTTTTGCCATTTTCGGGCAAAAAATGCTCAGCGGATAAACTAGATTTGGACTGAAGATCTCGTGACTGACTAAGCAATTACAGTGACTCACTTAACGACCGTCATAAAAAAGAACATAAAATTGAGTTCGGTCATGTGGTGACTCAATTTATGAGTGCAATGTCTTATGACTAAACTTCCAGGTGCAATTGTGGTCATAAATCAAGGAATACCTATATATAATGCATAAGGAAATGTTATTCTCTTTTTTTTTTAAATAAGGGGTTTTCTTTTTTTGGGTTTCTATTTTTTTAAAAAAATTAAAAATGTTAATTGTACATGTCAGTGGTGGCGAACCTATGGCACGGGGTGCCAGAGGTGGCACTCGGAGCCCTCTCTGTGGGCACACACACCGTCTCCCCAGCCCCGCCTCTTCCCACGGCCCCCTCACCAGCAGCCCCCCCAGAGGAGAGTTGCCCCTGGGCACAGCCCACACAAAGCAGCGGAGCCAAGGACATGGTAGCTGGGCAGTGGGGACAAGGCTCCGCCCTTGCACCCCGTTGCGCACAGATGTTGCTGCGGGGCAGGAGCGGAGCGCATGGCCGCTATGGTGCTGCTGGGCTGCCTGGGTGATCTTTGGCGGGCCGTGGAGGTGGTGGGTGGCCCAGTGGGCAGGGCGGAGCGGGGACGGGATGGGGGCGCAGTTTTGGGGCACTTGGTCTCTAAAAGGTTCGCCATCACTGGTATATGTTAAGAATGTAAAATAAAAGCAAAAAAAATGAAAATGCTGACTGTTGTGATGTCGTGAACATAAAAAAAAACAGGTGGAGTTTAAATTGTATGGTTGCCATATTGATATTTTTGACCATACTCTGCAGACACTGCTATTAAGGTGCCTAAAATACAGCAGTTTCAAACAGATGTTTCCTGGGCTGAATCTGTACCTCCAATTATTTTTTTGTAGGTTATAGCAGCCTATTTCCAACATTTGTCTTAAGAAAACTGCTCTTCACATTATAATGGATATACATATTATGATTAAACAGTCATCTGTGGTGATGTTGTACACAGCATTAATGTGCACGTAAACACCAACTCTGAAGCTACTAAGCCTTATCTCTGAAAAACGAAAGGCAAATATCCTTTTGACCTTTGTCGGCAGAACACAGCAGCTGGATTCATACAGCCATATCATGGTTTATAAAACATGGTTTATGGCTTAAGATACTGTGTGAATCCAGCACGTTGTCATTTACTCAATAAGCCACAATTAACAAGTCTTGGCTCGGTGTGTAGTGGGTGAATTTATCAGCTGACAATTTTTAACATGGAGATGGTTGGCCAACACAGAAAAATATCCTGAATGTTCAAAAATCTGTACTGTTAGCAGGATTGAATAACTGATTTTGGGGTTGTGTTTATCCAGATCCCCCAATATCTCTCTGGGTGCCTCCATCAAAGTCCTGTAGGAGAGGAATGAAAATACGAAAATAAATGGTTTAACCATTAATAACCAGTAAGTTTACTCTACACTGAAAGAATATATCCAAAATATAATAAAGGTCTGTTGATTCAATGAACAGTATGAAGAAAATGGTTTTAATGAACTGAAAAATAAGCACTGGAGAAAGGCGGGTGTTTGTGTCTAAACATCTTTCACTTTTGTTTCTAACACAAACACTGCAGTCCTGGAAAAGAACAGTTATCGCAAATGTTATTATATACATACATATGATTTAGCAAGATGATAAAAAGAAACTACGCAACGCGGTCTTCCTTCACCCGACCACATCCACAGAGCGTTGGATGAGCATTATGGAAGCTGTAGTCAAGCGCATCCGGAAGGGAACCAGTCACCCAACGCAAATTTCAACACAATCCCTAGAGGGCGAGGCTCGGCGAAAGACTTCTCCACTGATTTATTAGACAAACTCGCGCACTCTTAATATATTGCAGCGTTTTTCTTATTTACTTTTTTTTTTTTTTTAAAGCGCTCGCTCTCTTTTTTTCAGAAGAACCGCGGCCGTTCCCAAACTTGTCCAGCGAGAGGCGCCTTTTCCTTTGGAGATCGCCTCGGGAATCCGGAGAAGCGCGGGCTGCAAGTTCCGCGGGAGGACGAACGGTAAATGCGTGAATAAGACGGACCCACTCGGGATAACACAATCAATGCTGGGAAGTCAACTAATACAAGGCGATGCAACCCCCGCCTCCCCCCCCAGGCCCGAGCGCACACAACCACACACACACACACACACATTCAGCAGATGTTCAGATGTGCATTTTTAAAAAAAGAGTGTTTGTACCACATTGCAGCTAATGCAATCCGAGGGAGACTTCAGGAACTAGCCCTGTTTTCCAGCGCACATGCTGCAAACGCTGGACACGTAACGGGGGCTTCGGATTCGCAACCTCTTCCTTTCTTCCCATTCTTCCCATTCTTCCTTTCTCAGGCTCTCGCCGCTCCCTCTCTCCACCCGTGCTTCTCCCCCCCCCCCACCCGTCCCCTCCATGGGCGGTAGATGGGTAGAGAAGGCGAGCCCGCGCTCAACCTAACCCAGAAGTTTCCTCCGGCCCCGCCCGCCATTATTGGGCTCGTTTCCCATTGGGCTTCGCGCAGCTTTCTCCCCGCCCTGGAGCAGCGGCTCCGCTCCACCGCCGCCCCCCCCCTCTCCGCCCCGTGCTTTCGCCAGCCTTGGCCAAGCCGAGGAGGGCTCGCTCGGGATCGCCTGCACCGGGCAGCGGCCGCGCTCACCCTCGGCAGCCCGGGCGCCCCGCCGAAGCAGGAAGGAGCCGCAGGAAGCCTCCGGCTGCAGCCCCGAGGCGGCTGGCTGCGGGGTCTCCCTCCGGCAGCCTCGGCCAGAAGGGGAAGCGGCGGCGGCGGCGGCGGCGGTGCCCCAGCGCTCCCCGCAGTTCTGGATCGGGGCGGAGGGCGGCTCCCCGCTTCCTCCGCTGGAATTTGCCTCTCCCCCCCCCCGCCGCTGCAGGGCTCGCTGCCTCCCCGGGAGAGCCCCGCCGCCTCTGGGCGCGCCGCAGCTGCTGCCCCGGTGATTTGCGGGCAGCCGCTCGCTTCGCTCCCCGGGGGGACGCCCCGCTGCAGCCTCCGGACCCATGGCGACCGGGGCGGTCGATCCGGTTTACGGACTTTCGGAAGAAGAAGTAAGTCCGGCGTCGGGAAAGGGGGTGGGGGGGTGGGGTGGAGGCGGCCGCTGCGCAGGGCGGGATGAGGACCTCGGCTCCGCCGGCTCCTTCCTTCCTTCCTTCCTTCCTCCGGCTCGGAGGACGGGGAAGTCCCCAGCCGCGCGGGGGAGGGGGTGGCGGTCCCTGGAGGGGGCCGAGCGGGATTGTCTGCGACCGACGGCGGGATGGAGGGGGGGGGGGGAAGGG